>NW_017257990.1:396946-488502 GCF_001594055.1 Mycetomoellerius zeteki
TTCCCTACAAGTTTGGGGGCCCAGCCGGGATCCTATCGGGATTCTTTGGTGCGAAATATCGAGAGAAACGGCATCGCGTGTAAAAGGCAATCGGCAAAAGACGGTGAAAAGACGACATTGGCAACAGAAGCATCGAGAAGCCGTTACCGAATCTACACTGGAAGAGAAAGACGACCCTGGAACTGCAATATTGGTAATAGAGCACATCCAATCAGGTGGGAAACTAGCGTTAGAAATACATAGCAATAGAAAAACTCGAGCAAATTAAGACGATCGCAAATAACCTCAAAACGAATTCAAAGAAGGCAGTTCAAGCACAGCATAGATTTGTTTTCGAGCGAGAGGGAGATAGAGATAATCGAAAACGATTGCGAGAGTTCAGGGGCTTTCCATTCGCTATAGATTCGGAAGACTATAAAGCGAAAATAGCGTATGTAGAATCTAACCTCACTTGGGCAGATTTAGTGTCTGTATGCAATATTTTAACGATCGAGTATTCAGGGATAAAACGAGAATTGAGTCAGCGCTTGTGCAATGGCCTTGTAGACCTCGATTCACTCAACAACCCCGATGAATCTGATAAGGAAGAAAATGCAGAGGATAGTGACATACAACAGCAAGAGTCAAGCGAGAGTGAAGAAGACAGGAAAGATGTAAAAAGACGAATAAAGAAGACGAAGTATGAAGAAGTAGCAGTAGAAGAAGACGAAGAAGACGAAAACGAAAACGAAGAAGACGAAGTTAAAGAAGATCAAAATGAAGATGAAAATGATCGACGATCAGTTTCGAAACAAACCCCAGAGTAATTAATGCCAAATTTACCATGACCTTTCGAGACGTGGAAGATTCCATTAGACACTATAATGGAGACGACAAATACCCAGTGGAACGCTGGATCATGGATATAGAGGAAGCGGCTGAATTATTTGGCTGAACGAATATTCAAAAATTAATATTTGCAAAGAAATCGCTAACAGGCCTGGCTAAATTGTTTATCCAAGGCGAAAGAGGCATAACATCTTGGGAGAAGTTAAAGAAGGCGCTTAAAGAAGAATTTAGCCAGAAGATGAATAGTGCTGAGTTACATAAACTATTAAGTAAAAGAAAAATTAAAAAGGATGAGTCAGTGCAAGCTTACTACCTGTTTATGAAAGAGATAGCTAGTAGAGGTGATATTGAAAATGAAGCACTATACTATTACGTTATAGACGGCATAGATGATAACGCAATTAATAAAAGTATTTTGCACGGAGCAAAAAACGCCAAGGAATTTAAAGAGAAACTAAAAGTATATGAAAAAATAAAGATAAAGTCTACAATTCCAAGCAAATCAACGAATATAAGCGCAAGCAAGAAGACGAAACCAAAGGACAAGGAGGCAACTAGGTGTTACAGCTGCGGTGAATTAGGTCACAGAGCGAGCGAGTGTGATTCTAAAAGCAAGGGCATAAAATGCTTCAACTGTAATGAATTTGGACATAAGGCAACTGAATGTAAAAAAGAAAAGACGAAAGGGAAGAAAGAAGAAGAAACAACAATAATGAAAACAGAATCCATGAATAGTCTTGATCCACCAAAAAATATGTACAAGATAGTTGAGATGAGGAAAGAGAAAATAAATGCTTTAATAGACACAGGCAGTCAGTTTACTATTATCCATGAGAAAGTCTACAGGAAGATCGGATCACCGGAATTAGCAATATCCACGCTACTTTTCTCAGGATTCGGGAAAAGTGAAGTGAAGCCTATGGGGTATTTCGAAGACATAATCACCATTGACGACGAATCCTTTCAATCAGTTATATACGTAGTACGCGATGACGTAATGAGTATGGAAGCCGTGATCGGAAATGAACTACTATCACAAGCAGAACTGAAAATTGGACCAGAGGGTATATCTATCACGAAGATATATGAAAATACAGTGTTTCCGGTTAATTACGTTACAGAAGAGGAGATACAAGACACTTCGCATATTATCTGCAAAAAGAAAAGAAAAGAAGTAGAATACCTCATCGCAGATTATCAACCACGGAAAGTGAAGAATGCTGATATTGAGATGACCATAATGGTTAATGATGATCGAAAAGTAACTGCAAGACCGAGACGCTTACCATTTCACGAAAGAAAGATAGTGGACGAACAGGTAGAGCAATGGATCAAGAATAAAATCGTGGAGCCTTGTTCATCTGATTATGCTAGCCAAGTAGTAGTAGTAAAAAAACGAGACGGGACGCCAAGAGTCTGCATAGATTATAGAGCACTGAATCAAACAGTCGTTAAGGATCATTATCCACTTTCATTAATAGACGATATCCTAGATAGATTGCAAGACGCCCGAGTATTTAGCTCAATTGATCTAAAAAACGGCTTTTTCCGTGTGCCAGTGAGAGAAAACGACCGTAAGTACACATCGTTCGTAACGCATAACGGTCAGTATCAATTTTTGAGAGTACCATTTGGGTTTTGCAACTCACCGGCAGTTTTCCAGCGCTTCATAAATATGATCTTCAATGACATGACCATGAAGGGAATAGCTCTACCATATGTCGATGATCTAATCATCCCAGGTGTCGACGAAGAGGATGCCATTAACAATCTCAAGTTAGTACTGAAACGAGCAGAGGAATACGGCCTCGAAATTAACAAGAAGAAGTGTCAGCTGTTGCAAAAACGCATTGAATTCCTAGGATACATCATTGAGGACGGCAAGTTACATCCATCAACTGAAAAGACAAAAGCAGTCTTAAGATTTCCAGAGCCACGAACAACGAAGGAAATACAAAGTTTTCTTGGTATTACGGGATACTTCAGAAAATTCATTTCAGATTACTCAAGAATCGCCAAACCTCTGAGTGACTTACTGAAGAAAGATGCGGCATTTCAATTTGAAGAATTAGAAAGAAATGCCTTCATGAAGCTGAAGAGATGCCTGGCGGAGGAACCGGTATTAAATATATATAATCATGATTACGAGACTGAGGTTCATACAGATGCCAGCCAGGACGGCTTTGGTGCTGTTTTACTCCAAAGATCACCTTCAGATAATGGATTGCATCCAATATGCTTTATGAGTAAGAAAACCAGTGATGCTGAGAGAAAGTTTTCCAGTTATGAGCTTGAAACTCTAGCGGTAGTAGAAGCTTTAAAGAAATTTCGAGTTTACCTTTTGGGTAAAACTTTCAGGGTAGTCACTGATTGTTCCGCGCTTCAACAGACAATGCGTAAGAAGAACTTAATACCACGGATCGCTAGATGGGTCCTGTATCTGCAAGACTTTGACTTTACGATGGAACACAGATCAGGATCGAGAATGGCACATGTGGATGCTTTGAGTCGACATCCAGTAATGATAGTTCTTAATCATGGCATTACTCCAAGGATTAAAAAGGCACAAGATTCCGACAAGAATATACAAATTATTAGGCAACGCTTAGAAGAAACTCCTTATGAAGGATACCACATACTTAACGGCGTGGTATCAATAAAAGGGATACAATTTGCTAGTGATTCCCAAGTGCCTTCAAGACGAGATTATAAGAGGCGCTCACGAACAGGGTCATTTTGCAACTACTATAAAAGAACAGGAGAAAAAATCAAACAGGAATACTATCCCTGATTTGCGCACAAAAGTCGAGAAATGCATCAATAATTGCGTTAAATGCATTCTCATCAACAAGAAAGCCGGGAAAAGGGAAGGTTTCCTGCACCCGCTGACCAAAGAAGATGTACCTCTCCATACTTACCATATAGATCACCTAGGACCGCTTGAATCAACAAATAAAAATTATAAACATATTCTTGCCGTAATTGACTCTTTTACGAAGTTCGTATGGATGTACCCAGTCAAGTCGACCACATCCAAAGAGGTCATTGAAAAATTAGAACTACAGAAGAGCATCTTCGGAAATCCGACTTGCATCATCTCAGATCGTGGAACGGCATTTACTGCCAATGAATTTGAAGATTATTGTCATCAAGAGGATATTAAACACATCAAGATTACAGCAGGTCTACCGAGAGCAAACGGTCAAATCGAAAGGATTAATCGCACCATCATACCTGTCTTAGCCAAGCTATCTATCGAAGATCATACTAAATGGTATAAATACGTTCCCAAGTTGCAGCAAATGTTAAATTCAACGTACCAACGCAGTATAAATACCACTCCATATGAATTATTAATAGGAGTCAAGATGAGAACACAGGACGACCTCAAGATGAGAGACATTCTAGAACAGGAAATGATAAACGATTTCGAAGATTCCCGACGACAATTAAGAAACGAAGCAAGGAAGCAAATTGAGAAGGTGCAGCAAGAAAACCAAAGGCAGTATAATCTGCGTCGCAAACCTCCTTTCAAATACAAGTTTGACGATTTAGTGGCGATCAAGCGTACACAACTAGGACCAGGCTTAAAACTGAAGCCTAATTATCTGGGCCCATATCGCATTGTTAAGGTCAAACCAAATGACACCTATGATGTCATAAGAGAAGGCAACCAAGAGGGACCCATAAGGACAACCACATGTGCGGAATACTTAAAGAACTGGGTGAAGCTCGACAATCTTATATCATCCGGGGCGGATGATGTATCAGGACGGCCGAATTGTGGGATCGCCGGAATCGAGGACGGCGCTGAAATCGGTCTTACCGACGGTACGGCGCCAGAGGACACTGGAGGAGGGAGTATGCTTTCTAAGTCCAAATGTTTTTTTTATCATAATTTTATTGTATGTATTTGGAATGTGATGCTAAACAACAATATGTTAGCAATTAATAAAACTAGATTAATTATTGAAATATTACATAATGTTGGAGTATATCTGCAATATTTCTCTAAATATTGCAGCTATATATATCTATAATATTTCTCTAAATATTGCAGCAATATCGTAGAATACTGCAGCAATATTTTATTTTAGCAAGTATAGGAATATTG
Organism: Mycetomoellerius zeteki; assembly: GCF_001594055.1. Classification (NCBI taxonomy): domain Eukaryota; kingdom Metazoa; phylum Arthropoda; class Insecta; order Hymenoptera; family Formicidae; genus Mycetomoellerius; species Mycetomoellerius zeteki. The sequence continues at coordinate 401,889 of NW_017257990.1, forward strand.
CTACAATATTGCAGTAATATTTTATGAATTATTGCAATCTTTCAAAGTAATATTGCTATAATGTTGCTGTAATATTTCGCGCTGTAGGGACATTTTGTCTTTTTTCTTCAAAACTGAGCATATCTCTAACTTTTTTCTTAGTTTATCGATCTCCTACATGCTCCTAAAGTTTTGGCATCTAAATTCAAGACACCTGTATATCATTTATATGCACTGAACTGTTACATTGTCGTCAAATTGATTAAAAAACTTTCGAGAGAAGAATTCCTATGACAATCAAACAATCTCTTATTACTCCCTTATCAGCTTCATTTTCACTTTATCAAAAAAGACTTCTTTATAATATCATAAAACAGTCGTTTCTTAAGGTTTCCAACAACTAATAATAAACTCTCTTCCTCTCTCGCTGTTTCCTACGGTCGCGATACAATTTAAGCCGATACTCGAGAATGACCACCTGGGTTCTCCGTTAAAGGGATTCGATTACAGGTGCACCCTCTTCCTCCTCCTCTTTCTCCTTTCCATCTCTTAACACTTTTGAGGGTTTTTGAAAAGCGCCGCGTGATAAATGATGGAATCCCAGTGAACGTGGTGGATTCGCTCCGCAGCGCGTCATTATTTACGTGTCAAAGCAGTAAAAGGTCCCTCTCGCGCAAACTCTTATCGATCTACTCCTCTTCTTATTCACGCGAGATGCTGGAATGAATGGATCACGTCGCTCTTAACGACCATGGATCGGTAAGTTTCATATTTACAACCGTCGGCGAACCTGCTTTGAACGAGTTAATTTTGTTCACCCGCACGAGACGGCGTCTTGTTCAAATTATATAAATTATGATATAGAGACTTTTAAGATTTCGGAAGAAGCATATTGAAACACGTATAGAGAAAATTATTATTATTAACGAATCATCTGCACCTGACAATTCAGTACTGAATAATTTTATTTTGTTTCAACGTCCTGAAAGTATGCTGTAATAATGAATATTCGAATATATTTAGAAAGATATTAATTCTTTGCTTTCCTCAAAAGATAACTTTAACTTCTATCCAAATAAAAATAAAAAAAATCAGTTCCGATTATACAATAGTGGCGATTAAAAATGAAAGAGAAGAAAAACAGAATGCAACTTTATTTTTCTCTCTCTCTCTCGCTATTTTTACCTACAAAGACCACAAGAGCGGACAAACAGAGCGGAACGAATGTTGAATTAAATATCGCCAACATGGTTGTTAATAAAAATTTCTATTGTGCCGTTGCGAGCTGCGTCACGGTCGCACACTTCGTATGCGTTAAATCGCGTTTGGTCATGCCATAAATACGTCAACATAGGAACTTTACGTAACGACGGAACGTAACTCGTCGGCACAGTGGCACGCAAAGCGAGTCTATCCCCGTGTATGTGTGAATAGGAAACTGCAATAAACCGTGGAAGTCATAGTCTGTGACGACGTAAAGCACCATCAGCAATGTAATTAATTTTTCGCGGTCTTACATCAACAAAGTTCTGTACAGCAATCCTGCATGGATGAAATGACTTTGCTAAAATATCTAAAAATTTAGTTAGATATAGATCTGAATAAATAAATATAGACTTGAAAACAAATTTTGTTAAACCATCAAAATAATAAGAATCTTAAGCATAATGAGTAGACTGCCAAATATGTTCTAACCAGCTTGAGTATCTTATATAATTATTTTGATTAATGTGTGCAACAAAATTTTCAGAGCTAGCAAAATTTGTGATACTTCAGCAAAATCGTACCTTCCGTGTGATTCCCAGAAAAACGATGAATACTTGTAGTTGACACATTATTGAAATGAATATTCATTAGTATTATATTATTTAGGATATTCAAATAAAATGAAAATATTCAGTACAGAATTGACAGGTGCAAATCTTGGTGCCATGATTTGCTAATAATATCATACATAGCGTGTGATTACTTAACGCTGCAAATGTTTCATTGACTAATCAGAAGAAAGAATTTTACGAATTGACCAATCAAAGAATACTTCGAAACGTTTGCTGTATTAAATGGATTGCACCCATAAAAAGACCTTGTAGTCTTCTAAAGATTTAAATCCGTTATCAGGCCATATGATAAAGCCCGTGTCACACTACGGATTGGAGAGATCGAGGGGATTGCGAATTATAAATTTATTAAAATTGACCTATCAGATAATTTTAATCTTAATCCGTTTTCTTGTAATTGGTCAAATACTAATCGCGAATTCGCAACTCTCAATTCCCAATATTTAGTTTAATATGAGTTTTACTTCGGTCTACTGTCTAAAGTTGCTCATTAAACGCAAGTACGGGCATATATATATCTAGAGTATCTAGATAATCGCAAATAAGAAAATGATGTTTCTATGATGGGAATCTATTTTAACTGAACTATGTGACTATACATGTCGATACGAGAAAATGGAATAATTTGCAAAATTGCTTGCACTTAGAAAAATATATAATGGAAAGAACAATTTTGCTGAAGTATTTACAAATTTAAGTAAATACATCTGAAAATAATTTCGTAGACCATTAAAATAATTACGTAGGAATGTCGAACACGATGAACAATGCCATAAAAGTAAAGTTTCCATTTCACAACCAGTCCTATGTGATCATTTTAAAAACCAACCAAATTATTTTTAGATCTGTATCTACACTGAAAAGAAATGTATTAAATTTTAATAAATATCTGTTTGAATAATAGAATTGAATGTTTACTTATAGTAAATAAATATTTACTCAATAAAAATGATAGTTAATCAAATTAATGGTTCTTGTATATGTATAAGATTAAAGATATAAATATGTCTTTATACTTAGTAAATATTTAGTTGGTACTATTCAATTATTGACATTTAGTACATTTTTCCAATGTAGTTAAATTTTCAGATACATGGAAAAAACGCTATAGTTGTCACAACCGGAAATAATGATAATTTTCGTCTATCAACAATATACGTACATTAACAGCCAGAGACGTTAAGGTACACCAATCTTACGGTTATCGTATTCGTAATATAATTCTCATAACCAAAAAATGTATTAATGGGCAATTTTTGATCGTGACAACTATAGCCATTTTTTTCTATGTAGGTTAGTAAAACCTCTCCTTGTGACGACTATACATATAGACAACTATACAAGTTTATATATTATAAAGACAAATGTACATAGTTGAATAAACTGTTTTGTATTTATTACAACTATAAATTATTAATTCAACTGTGTACACATTAATTCTTCATAATATAAAATCTATATAGTCACCTTTTGCTACTGCTATGTCTTTTTCTCTGAATGTGGGAAGATTAATATTCTGCGTCATGTAGAAGTACAAAAAAGTAGTTTAGATGGACGGATACGCGGGAATTCCAATAAAAAAGATAAAGTGAAGAATCTCCTTTTTTCGTTACGAGAAATTACGGCCAATCGACAGTACGATCGAATGTTCCATATTGCACACTCGCATTCTCGATTCCCGACGGGAGAAAAAGTGACAAGCTTTTTTCCGTCAGGTTACAAAATATTTCTACGATCGCGAAGCGGGAACAACGCAATGTTGTTTTTAAGCGGTCCCACGCATCTGTTTCCCGATACGCACATTATTAAATTCTCGTAATCGCAACAATTTATACGCCGTTATTACGTAAATGTACAAAATATCCCATCGTGCGACCATGATGTAATGAAAACGCAACAACAAATCTGTTTCCATTCAATTGTTACCTCGTTCACTGTTAGATTTTTGATTGTCAGGTTAAATAGCAAAAACAAAATCGAGCTTACCGTCGACAAAATTGCTCGTGATTTTATTTCAAGTCAATCGGTATGATAGCATTGTATATCAAAGAATCGAAATGTTCAAAGAGTGATAAAAATTGAGTATAGTATGCATGAAATATAAAGAGTATTCGAATGCGATAATAGGCTTACATCGTTTTCAAAGCGATGGTTTACGATTTAAAGCCCGCTTGTATAATAGAGAGAAAGAGAAAGAGTCATTTGAATTTTATTTAAAAAAATATTTATCTAAATATTTCCTCAATGAAATGACGATTATATCAATGTTAAATATTTTAAACTAATTTTCAATTTTTACATTTATTAAAATTGCATCTCGTTTCAAATCTGGTGTCTCTCTCTCTCCCCCCCTTCTCCCTCTCTCTTTCTCAGCTGAGTTTTTCGACACACTATAAAAAGTATGAATCTAAAAAGCCTTGCTAATCTGGTCTGCGCACGAACACATTTGTATCACTATTAGCTCAATAATTTGAGAACTGAAGAGCGAAAACGGACAGTTCCCGCCGCGAAGATAGGAGAAAGGACGTAAAATGCCAATTTCCGTGGTTTCGCCAACACTCTCCTGCTCTTTCCTGAAAATTCATTAAATTCCTTCTTCCAGTGGGCCGGGCGGCGTGGAATTTGCCGCGAAAAGGAGCGGAAACCAATTCGAAATTTTCCGTGCCGCGTGAGAGATCCAAGGCGGAAGAAGATAATGAAATTACACATCGTGTCAACGTGCAACCGGATTGTGGCTGGCGCGTGTACATGTGTACGCGAGCATGTGTGAGCGTGCGCTGGCACGTTTTTTCGTATATTTTCGCGCCCGTAGGAAAAAAGAGAACCTGACGAACAGTTTTTTTTAACTTTTAAACACAATGGCCACCTGTTTCCCCGAGCACAGGCAATTATTAATCCGCCGCGGTGCACGCGGCGCGTCCGTGAGAGTTAATATCCCTCTCGGCCGGGTACTCGATCCGGGTGGTATTCGTTCGATCCGTCAAGTAATGTTTTTATTTCGTTCACGTGTGCGCTGTTTACCCTGCAATCGCTCATCATATGCCGCGTGCTCCCAAAATCCCGTGCGATCCCGTTTTCATTTCGGAGAATGTTCACACTGATAGAAAAAATGGTTACAATTTAACTATAATTAAATCTATAGTTATTTTTGGCGCCAATTATATATTTTTTGGTAGAACTATAATTATTATTATTAACATTATGACAGTGGTAACTATAGAAATGAAGCTCCTAATCGTACTTAATTATTTTACCAAGAAATTACAAATACCAACACTTTTCTTTGCAAGGGAACGTCATATCGCAAAGTGTCAAATTTTGATCTTAATGTAACTTTGTATATAAGTTATGTAAGTAAGAAATATTAGTTGATACGGAAGAATAGTTTTTAATTTTTTTTTATACCTTTTTTAGATATAACAAAACAAGCTGAAAACCGCTATAAGTTGTGATCTTATCCCTTAATATCGTTTTCTGCACTAACTCATATTTTCTATCTAATTAATTGGCTACGTTTACACCGTACGTTTAGTCCGCGGCCTATACCCCAAATTCGACCTAATTTAGGTCACATTATTTAGGCCGCACGCTGTAAACATTACTATACCTGACCCGTCCTGTTGTAGGTCAGGCCGGATTTTTTAGCGCCCTCACCTAAATAATCCCTCACTAAAATAGGTCGTCTACTTTCTCGGTGTAAACGCGCGATTGACCCGACCTAAAAGCTTCGTAGCCATTTGCTCGGTAGGACACTGCTGTTTTGTTGAATAGTTAGGTTAAATCGGTTTGTTATTTACTTCTAGACTGTGAAAAGACTAATTGATTTGTGCAAAGAACATAAATATTTAAAAAAAAGATGGAAAAAAGTTCATGCAGTGATTCAAGTTCATAAGTACCAATGCCTTTGCTAATCAAAATAATACAAATAATGATAATTATTTAGAATACGGGCTTCATCTCCGATTTTGATGAAATTGGACGCGTTTTCACTTAAAATGAAAGAATCTGGCAAAAATGCGGCGGTCGGCCTCGCGAACCGAGATATTAAGCATTATATATATAAAGTTCGAGATTTTAGAGGTTAAGATATCTGTCATCCCGACTCAATATAGCGCTATGTATACGTTCTGGCGAGTACAATGCTGTATATGAAAATAATCTGTACAAAATACGATAGATGGCTCTAATTCGGACCAGCGTGGACTAAATGTGACCCAATCAATTTTTAAGTCCTTTTCGGTGTAAACGGTTGGTGACTAGACCTACTTTGGTCACGATATAGTTCAGGTCGCTGTCAGTCGTACGGTGTAAACGTAGCCATTCATCTATTTATGTAATCTATACGTACACGAAGTTTCATAAAAATCAGAATTTAACATTTCATGAGATTTCTTTGTCTGTATAATAACTGTTTGCCGAAATTTAATCCCAGATGTTTGAAGATCCACAAATGTAAAATGCTGTCCCGGTTTAGCTTCAATGCTGAAACATCTTGTAAGTTCATTGAAATGCACTCTTGAGCTCATTGTTAGAAAGGAACCAGTTTGTTGAAAACAAGATTTTGTTGATGGAAATTCTTTATATAAACAAAAGATTACTCAATATCTTTAAAATTCCTTTGTGTCCAAAATTAAAAATATAATATGTTATTCCTTCTATTGAGAGAGAGACAAACAAATTTTTCCGTGTATGCGTTTTACGTGAAAAAAAAGCAAATTTGTGCTTAACAATTTTCAGGATATAGTAATTATGCATGCGATTGAAACAATAAAAGTATGATTGGGAAGCTGAATTTAAAACCAATTTTTCACGTTTACCAAGTTAGCATGCTACAGCGGTATAAATTTAATTTTATGTACGTTTTACATTACTTTTCTTTTATTTTTATTCTGCATACAATTGAACCCCGCGGCGCACTGATGCCCCGTTATTATTATTGCAAAACCCCGTCGACCCTCGTCGGTGAGAACCGATCGAACCGATTTTCGCTTTAATCGCCGAAGCGTGGACCTCATTCGCATCATGAACAAGTCGAAGATTCGGTGGGTCAACATCGAAATAATCAAATCGCACATTCAAACCGAAGAAGCGTCGTTGGTCCTTTAAGCGCCTCTACGTGATGACCCCGCACAACGTCAGATTTCTCCGTAGCCCGACGTAGTCGAACACACGCTGCCTCGTAAATCTTTCGTCGCCGTGATTCCGCGGGATCTCGTTATCAAACTTGTCCAACGGGCTTCCCTTTTACGACGAAGAGTTACGGCCGAACTTGTTTTAACGAACGCACGCCCGACCAGTAACCCTGAAACCTGAAATTACACCATGTCTTCGCCCATCGTCGCGCGTGCTGTAGGACACATCCGCCGTTTGTTTTATCGAGACTATTCGTTGGACTAACCTGACAATCTTTTAAAAAAGTTCCCGAATAGGATGGCTGCCCGTTTATGTCGTATCTTTTATGATCGCACGTGTTGATCGAATGTGATTTTTTTGAAAAAAGATTTCGATATCACGTCGCATGGATATGCGATAGCTTGGAATATTTTAAAACTGTCAGTATTTTCTTATTTACTGGTTATTTGAGAGTTGAGTAACTTGGTTTTTTCTTACGAAAATTTGAATATTTCATTCCATATTGTTATTTGTATTTTGGATTTTTACACAGTTAGAAAAAGAATCCGCATTTTTTAATTATATGAAAAATTGAGTTTCGAAGAAATAAATTAGTTTTTATATTATACATGATGTAGCTTATAACGTGATGACGTAAAAGATAATCATAGATATATGGATAACATTTGACTTATAGTATATTAAAGGATCTCTGTGAAAACAAGTTTAATACTTTTGATATACCATAAAATATTATTGAGTCTTGTGTCTATGACAGCTTTTGTTTATTACATTATAATAAACTATCCTACGTGTGAAAATTAATTTATTTAAAAATACATTTTATGTATTCCAAACAGTTCACCCAAATTTTCGTTCATTTAATGTAGCATAAGTAGGAAGTAACAAATATTATATATGTAAAAAATTAACTCAAAGATAATACTAATGAAATTTGTAAACAATTTGTAAAAGCATTGTAAAATTAACACGTTTCAGTAAATTTGGCATTTATAATATGTTAAATGAATATATTTTATTCATTTATCTTAGAATTTGTTTTAAAATATATTATTTTTATGTTGATTTATTACTCATAAATTATATTATTTAAAAAAAATTTTTGAATATATATATCGATTTAACACAAAATAATATTCAAAATAACATAATCACATTACGATAAATTACCACTCAAATATGTTACAAATTCAACGCAAGAATTTTAACAGAGACCGGTTTTAACAGGAAAACAAAATGTTTTTTTACGTCCACGAATTTAATTGGCAATTGAATCATAAATCAGTACGAGGGTAACTCATTCCAAAGTCAATATAAAACCCCATAAATTTAAAAACGCTACTAGATTTGCAAAAATAATGCAAACGAACTTTTTCGTTTGGTGTACCAGTCCCTTGAATTCGCTAGTGTTCAACGGGTTAAAACGCAGCAGGGAAAATTAAATAGCGTCATAGGCACCGTAGTACATAACTTTATTTAATCGTACTTGTCCCGTATTTGTCCCGTCATGATTTACTCCGAGCGAGGCAGAGAGCTCGGTACGAGTGTCTCATCGTTGTAAACAATTCTTACCCCCTCCCCCCCTCGTTTCTCCATTTCTGTTTTACTTTAATTTCCAGGCGCCACGCTCAACACGGCCCGCTCGGTCGTGGTGTATCCTTTTCCTCTCGGCCGACCGCGCACGACCAAGCGGTTGGACGAACTTAAAACGCGCGAAACTTTCGCCGGCCGGTGCGCAACCAAGTTTCCCCGCGGATCCATGAACGAAACTTCATCATTACACTCGAAATCCGCCGGGATTATTGCCAGCGCTTGGCCGTGACAGTCCACGAACGGATTCCTTCCGCGCGGCCGGGCGGCTCCGGCTCTGCCTGTAAACCGCTAGATTTAACGCTCGCTGGAGCACAAACGAACGAGGAGGCGAGTGGACAATTAGCATCAACAGCGGCAGATCGCGATGGAAAAGAAAAATTACGATTTTATGTTTCGTCTTGAAAAATCTGAGTAATCGCCAATGACGTGACGTCTTACGTTTCTTTTATGCTCGGCTACTTACGTGGAAAGAACGATTTTGGTGAAATATCTAAAAATTGAGCTAGCTATATGTAGATCTGAAAATAATTTTGCTGAATCTAAATAAGTAAAATAATTATGTAGGTTGCTCGATTAAGCATGCATGATGATGATGTAAAAAGTTTTATAGCAATTTTCTTTTGAATGTTCTACGTAAATTGTAATTTAAATCATTTTTTTTGTGACTAGAATGTTTACATATAAAAACAAATTTTGTGTTAAAATCAACCTTTTTAAAATTTTGGTATTGAAACTTCAAACTCAAGAATTTTAATTTAACATAATGTGATTATGTTATTTAAATATATTTTGTATTAAATTGATATTCAACATTTCTATTGGTATTAAAATAATACAGTTTATGATTAAGTAAACATAAACGAAATAACATAAAAATAATACAATTTTCTTTCTCTAAAATAAAATATGTTAATTGGATACATTATAAATGTTAATTTTATTGAAGAAATACTCCATAATTAGATTGCGTCAAAATGTTACATTTTTTTGAGTTAACTTTTTATATAATATTTGTGTTACTTTCTAACATTCATCTAATATTCATCTTGCGTTATTATATATAATTGACACAAAAATTTGGGTGAACTATTTGGGTGAACTATTAAAACGTATTAGATTAAATTTTCAACTGTATGTATTGATGCGATATCACAATTTATAAATTCGAATTTTCCAAAATTACGTGATTGGAAGTCATTAGTCATTATGTCTGATTTAAGATCTGTGCGCATCTCCCTTTTATTCTTTGTGTTTCGGCTTTAAAAACAGATTATTGTCATTCCGTTGCGAATTGTTACATTTGGATGAACTACTTCGAAGATATATTCTCGCAAAACCGAAGCACTTTGTCGAAAGGAAGAAATGCACAAGCAATCGTTAAGATAAGTTTGCTCGTATCTCCTTTCTCGTAAAGACTACATCAATAAATTCTGAATCGAGATGTCGTATATATCGATTGTTATGGATTCTTTGCGGAAAGAATGTAAAAGTTACCATAAGACAATGCAGAAGAATCTCCGTTATGATGCTGCTGAAGAATTTATGTCAATTAGTTATAGGAACTGTACGCACACAAAAATACTATAATTTCATAATAAGGCTATTGAATATGCCAGGAATCTCTAACTTAACTCGACGCGAATCTCTAATTCAATTCTTCTGATTTTAATCACTTTTATATTTTATTATATATATATATATATATATATCCAAAAGAGTCGTTTTGTACTTAATTGGCCATTATTTGAATAACCGAACGACTCCGTTTCATGATGGTTTTTTGTTTCGTTTAGTTAATTTGTTCGTTTATATATATTAATTGATTATTAGTTTATATAGTAATATGTTTGTGACTATTTCTAAAAAAAATATAGTGACAGCTATATTTATTTAATGTGAATTGGAAAGAATGGTTTTGCTGAGGTACCTAAAAATTTAGCTAGATATAAATCTAAAAATAATTTTGTTTGTAGTTATTATGTAGATATAACTGTCACTACATTTTATTATAAATGATAACAAACGCTTTCTCATATGAACTAAACTTACTAAGCGAACAATCAACTAAACGAAACAAAAAACCGTTAGTTACGAAATAAACTTATTTGATTATTTGGGTGATGTCAAACTAGATTAGATGGAATTAAGGTTACAGATTTGCGTCCTGGCATATTCGATAGCCTTATTATGAAATTATAGTATGCATATTTAGCTTCTAAATTAATTTGAATGATTGATTTTCAAGAGCAGTTCAGTCACTGTCACTACTCTGCCGGGACACTTGATATTTATAAAATTTCCGGGCGAATTAATTTTGGGACACATGACAACGTAAATTCCACTGTTAAAGTGCGTGGAATATATGTTCCATTTATTCGACAAGCGTCGGCGAGTACAAAGGTACTCGTGTTATTGTTCACTTAAGTGGTTTGAATGAATTTCAATCACGCTAAATTTCCTCTATCCCCAATCAAATTGTTGGAACGAAACAAAAAACCATCACGAAACGAACTTGTTCGATTATTCGAGTGATGGCCAACTAGGTACAAAAACGACTCTTTTGGAAAAATATATATATATATATATAGTATGAAAATGATATTGGGATCAGAAGAATCGAGTTAAAGTTAAAGATTTATATATGTCAAAAATATAGCGATTTGTCCCAAATGATAAGGAATTTAATTGAGTAATTTGCAATAGTGTTAAAATTACCAGAGAATGACGAATTAATTATGCAGACTTTTATGGAAATAGACTACATTCTGTTTTCTACAATTCATATTGTTATGATTCGCAAGAAAATGTTTATCTTTTATTTATCGCAATAAATTATTTACACAAGATATTTTTATAATAAAATTGTTGTAACAAAATTATTTACACATAATATTTTTCCAATAAATTATTTACAGCTTTTTAAGATCCTTATTAATATCAAATTATTTGCAGCTTTCTAAAATGTTGAAATCATCAATATCATTAAATTTTCTAGTCAATTTAATTTGTGATATTACTATCCTAGTTCAATTTAGAATTTGTTCTGTTTAAGATACGTTCTAAGACAGAAAATGACTTTAACGCGTAGTTTACAGAACTAGATATGTATATAAATTCACATCACAAAATGTTATTTAAGCTAAGATCTAATTCTGATCGGTAAGATTTTTTCGTTACATAGTTGTGTATTCACATTACGGTGTCTTATGACACTGTTTATCTTTTATATTAATTTTTCTGCAGTATTTTTTATTCGGTTATTTACATATGTGTTCACTTTTGACATGACTTCTTGTCGATTTATTTTATATGAATAATTTTTTACGTTTTATATAATATAATCTTAAATTTTTATGATCTTTGAATTTTATATAAATAACATTTATTATTTATATCTCCATTTTTAGCCTCTAAAGTAGGTTTGCTTCGAAGGCTTCGACATTCGAACTTCGAAGCTTCGAATAATCAAAATTATATTATATCATTATTAATGTAATATAATAGTAATAGTATAGTAATAGGTACACAAAATTAAACAACAAAATCTGAAATGAAATATTTAAATGTTATAATTACACCGTTAAATTAAAAAATACGTAAATTTAATTACTTTTATTGATTTTATGATTCTATTAGAACTTTCTATTCTTCATTTTGTTTTATGCTGAGAAAGACTTAGTGAAGTCACAATGTTCATATTAATTTGTTATAATTTTATTACTTTATATCAAAATAAATTAATTTTTACTTTCTTAATCTTCTTAACCCATTAAGATCCATGTCTAATTCAGCAAGAGCTAAAAAATATTGGAAATAGAACTGGCTACTAAAGAAAATATTTCTGACATAAAATGTACATTGCAAAAATCAATTTTGCAACTAATTGTTATAAACAAATAAATAAAAATTATAGAGGAAAACTAATTACGCCAATCAATTCCGTAATAGTTATTAACGAAACATGTAAAACTTTCTTAAATCGTTTATTTGTTATATTTATATATCCATATAGATTCAATTTACATTTTATATACATTTATTTCATTATAATAATCGACATTGAGAGGATCTCTCAGAAATCATAACTGCTTATAAACTTTGTATTTCTTATATTTATTTTTATTTTATTGTAATTTATCAAGTTTCTTAAATATATTATCATGTTATATGATTTATTTTATATTTTAATCACTTTCATCAATTTTACATTTCTATCATCCAATTTTCCGTTCTTAAAATTATTATTTTATGCTTAAGAATTTACAATTAGTTAAGTCGAAACATTCATATTAATTTGCTATTTCTTATTCATTCATTTGGAATAAATTTATTTTTACTCTTTTAATTTTTTTAATTGGAATGTTTTATTGAGCATTATCTTTTCTTATAAGTGTATCGAGTCTGATTAATTATTAATATATAATATTCAGGTTATAATACTTCCAAATTTTTTAAGAATATCACAGTTTTTATGCATATATGTTAACTAATTTTTTTTATTTACAATATTTTAGAATTTCCTGAATAAATTTGCCATTCGCATGAATGTATTTTTCGAAGCTTCGAAAACATCATAAACTTCGAAGTCAGTCAAAAGTAACAGCTCTAGTCTAAAGGCTTAAGACGCTCGTACGGAATACAAGAGATACGGGTTTGACTCCCGCGCGCGGCCGGAGATAATATTTTTCTCCTTTTTTTTATATTATTTAATTTATTGTTTATGTACTCCTTTAAATTATTTATTTATGTTACTGAATTTATTTATGTAGCGAATAGAAAACATTCTTATTTTTCATAATTATTGATGTATGAATAAACTTGCATTTATTACATTTTGATATTTTTAATTGTGTTTTTCTTAATAATTTTTACTATTATTGATATGCATATAACAAAATAAATTTTTATATGAGTTGAAATTTATATCATTGCGCAATAAAAATTCGAATCCCATTCACTCGCGTATGAATTTCACTTCCATTTCATCTGCGTTTCCTTTCTTTGTATTTTAGACACATGTATGAAATGAAAACGTTAAAAAAACATATCTCTATCGTGTTCGTTCAATTTTTCAATCACGAACCCCATCGTAGAACAATAAAAGCCACGAATGCGGGCCAAATCGATCGCTTGACACGCGATGCGTTCGCCAAACATTCCCTCGTTTCCCAATATGTTCGTCGTTACTATTCGTAAAAAGTGCGATGGTTCGCATGGCGAGAAAACCGAAACAGAATATCTCGGAAAGCCTTTATCCTAGCTTGTGTCGCCGGATTATTTCCTGGACGTGTAGTTGCGCGTCGCTCAACTCCCGGACTCGTTGCGTTATTACCATAATGGGGTTGAAACGAGGGTGAAACGTGGGAAGCTACAAAGCTCCCGCGCGTCTAGCGGCATTCCGTCCGTAAGTAGATACGAACGGTGTGGGTTAGCCGCTTGGCCGCGAGTCCGCGGATGTCGTTAAACTCAAAACTGTCCATAAAAGCTGCTTTCCGCAAGCATTTGGATCGTTCCGAAGCGTCGTAATTTCACATAGGATGTTATTTATTCCCTGTCCGCATGCGTGAGGTTGACTGTCGCCTAAATGACAATACACGCCGACTGTGACGCGTGGTGATGAATTTCGTTAACAATTCATATCTCACACCTTCGTTATTCCGCAAAAAAGTGGGTTCTCTCAAATCGCGACATTGCAATGATAAAACCACAACAGGATGCGATAATACGCCGGGAGAAAAATCGCGTGTCTTATTCTTCTCGCGAGGAAAGAATAACGACGCCGCTTAGAGCGACATTCGCGAGCCAAAGTTGGAACGGGTCCATTATTTTTTATATTGTGACAAGAGACTGTAACTCGGAGTCACGATAAACTCCGCACGTGCTATTAGGTGCATCGTAAAGCGCGAAACTGCCCATAAAAATTTCTTGGATTGAGTCGATTAAATTATTTGAGTGCCTCCACTGGCTTTTTATCATTGCTTCCTAAATTCTCTTCAGAGACAATAATCCAAAATAATTGATTCCGTTTATCTAAAGGCTGTTCCCAATAGTTACTAAAAAAATTTTGTTAACATATTTCACGTGAAAAATCCAAAAAATTCACTCCAATTTTTATGTTAATAACACAAGATGAATATATATTAGAAAACAAACACACATTATGTAATTAACACAAAAAATGTAACACTTTGACACAATTTGGAAACAAATTGTGGAGGTATATTTCTTCAGTAAAATTAATATTTTAATATATTAAATTAGTACGTACATTTACCTTTTTTTATTTATTTTAGAATCTTTGGTTTAAAACTACATTATTTTTATGTTATTTGTTCACTTATTTATAAATTGTTAAGAAATGTTAAATATCAATTTAACACAAACTGTTCAAACAACATAATTACGTTTTGTTAAATTAACATTCAAGTATGTTAAAAGTTTAATGAAGGATCGGTTTTAATATAAATATAAGTTTTTTAATATGTAATAAAAAATATAGCGTATTGATACGCGCTCTTCGTCCTGGCAATAACCCGTAAACCTTTCGATACCTCTGAAGAAAATATCTGTGAAAATCTTATATTTGATGTTAATGATCATCTGAAAAACTGCTAATAATTTTATTGCGAAAAGTATTACCTCGGCCGGAAATCAAACCCGGGTCTGTATAAAATAATATTGATATAAGTAAAATAGTTATTTTAATCATAAAATACGTAAGTAATTTGTTTTCATACTATAATTTCTGTACGAAAAAGTATATATATTTATATGAAATATATTATATTCGTAAACATATTCTCTAAAAACGTGTCGATCTAAAGAGATTAAAATTGACTGTCACTCAATCTCGGTTTCATTTTCAGTTCGTTTACCTCATAAATTGTCATTTTTACACAGAGAGAAAAATATTTGGTATTTGTAACTATAATTATATATTACTATAATTATGATTATTACTACTATAATAATAATAACAGTAACTATATATATATATAGTTACTGTTATTATTATTATAGTAGTAATAATCATAATTATAGTAATATATAATTATAGTTACAAATATCAAACATTTTTCTCTCTGTTTAATAAAAGAGATTGTAATCACAAACTTTATTACAATAATAATTAAGTGAGTACAGTAAAAATAATTATTTAAGACATACCATTTTCTATAATTACAGGAAACTTGCGATTAGTAGTGCCAAAAACTAATAAAAAAATAAAAACTAATCAAAAAATAAAAAAAGGAGATAAACAAATTTATTTACTGATTTTATTTTTTAAAAAGTCGTAATATACATAACGTTTTTGACGCAAATTATTTTACACCACAATTTAATATTATATCAGTAATCTATAATAAAAAGAAGAGAATGCCTTCCATATAACTGATTGAGTTATTAGCTTTTTGATAATTAACCCCATATCACAACCAGCTCCGGTTTCCCCTACGTGAAATAATGCCTTCTACTTGGACGTCACAAAAGTTACGCGAACAAAGGCTGTAGCCACTGTAGGTCGCATTATGAACGCTTGATCGCAAGGGAGAGGGACTAGTCTATAAAATTTATTCGCACAAAGAACGACAATGCCCAAGTAGCCGTATCATATTGGCGTAGCTAGTTGCTTTTGCTTTCCTCTATATACGAGTTGATTATTATCTAACGAGATTCGCATCGTCTACACACGCCTTGTCAACTACTCAGTGGCTTTTCATTTATTAGATAATGTAAGCCGTGTAAGGGCCATGACACAAAAAACTTAATTGTATGATGTGCAATGGGCTTCCTACAATAATCATTACTTAAATTTTATGTTTTAAGTCGTAAGAAATTAATCAATCATAGTCGAATGTGAGAAAAATAATCGCTTATGATTGATCAATTTTTACGGTTTAAGACTTGAGCCTGTCACACATGAAATGCACAACAGAGCATAAGCATAACATAAGATCGCTGGCCCAATAAGAATCCAGTATACTGTCGCCATATTGATTTATATAAGATGCTCATTGGTTCAGTGGCCTTATGCTATGGTTATGCAGCTTATGTCATTTCATGTGTGACAGGCTTTAAAGTTCAAGTAATGGCTTATTATAGAAAACCCATAAACAATAAGGAAATCAACATGTTGGATTTACTACTATTTACATTATGGCCTTACGATCTCTACAGTGATTGGTCAATTCGCTTATTGCTTACATTTTAGAACTATGACATACAAAAAAACTTAAGCAGTAAAATATAAACCATAAAGAAATCAATATATTGAATTTGCTACTGCTCACGTTATGGCCTTATGATCTCTATTGTGATTAATCAGTTCGCTTACTGTTTACGTTTAAAGTTTTTTTTGTGTGCCATGACCCTTACTACTTAAGCTTTTTGTATGCCATGACCCTATTACGTTACTTCCGGTAAACAAGCAGTAAATAGAATGTTGCGCGTGTTCTTCGATCCGACTAGACTACGCAATTAACGATTTTTCTAAGGAATAATTATACAAGCGTCGTTAATGTGGATCTGCTCGTCTTACATCGTAACTTACGTTATAATGAACAATGGCATGTTTGATAAATGAAGTAACAGACAGTGTAGAAGAATAGCAAATTGTAAGAATGGCATAAAGAACTTCGCAGCGCTTTATCAAAGAAAGAGTTATCAAAGTCGATTAACGTTATTAATTGTCCAACGGACAACTTGGACGAAGTCATAACCGTTCGTTTGTAACTCGCGAGAATTGATAATCGCGTTACAGTTATCGCGGAGGCGGAATAACGGTTAGCGGATCGGAACGATGGTTAGACCAAGAGGTTTAACGAGCTATTGAGAAGTCGCGTCCTTCTTCGAAAAGTTCCGCGGCGCATGAAGCTAAACGTCAAAGGATCGTCGAAGCCAATTTTCGCGATCACCATTGACATTCATACCGCGGACATTTCTTTATGAATAATTTCAGTCGTCTTAATCGCGGGGACGAGCAATAATAAGTGAATGAAACAAGGAGGATAAAATTTTTCTATTGAGAGATCGGAGAAGAATTTGCCATCTACCACGGCGTCATGACGTTTTTTCGTCGTTCCCGAACACGCATTTTCCGATGACGACGGTGGCGGTGGCGGCGAAAGTTTTCCCTCCGAAACCCAAAGTTTTCCCGTTGAGGTTCGACGAGAACGCTCTTCGTGACGCGCTCCTGAATATTCGATTAACTTCTCGGCGACTACTGGGAATTTTAATCGACAAGTTCTATCCGGGGCGAGAGCGTCATACTTGAAACTTCGCTCGCCGTAAAGTTGGCTTCGCGGCGAACGAATCGCCGCGCGCCGTTTGCTTAACGCGCCGATACGAATGCCGGATGCGGTCGATTGTTTAATTAGTTCTCAGTCCCTATTGATTATTAGCGTCTATCGTTTCTCGTACGAGCTGCTTCAACGCCGAGAACAAGATATTTGTATTCATCTTGCTACTGATTTTAGAAATAAGAATATATAATTTGAAAAAGAATATTACAACAAAAATATAAAAATAGAAGGGGCTAAAAAGTTGTTAAAATTCTTTAATTTGTGAAACATTATAAATGCTACGTGTTCACGTTTTTGCTGAAATATCTAAAAATTTTGCTAGTTAAGTTTTTGCTGGTTAAGCTTTAGTTGAAGTATCTAAAAATTTTATCGATCTGAAAATAATCATATTGAATCACATCAAAATAATTATATTAGATGCTCCAGCTGATTACTTATAGATTGTCAAAACTTGCAACATTACCATCATACTTGAATCCTACATGATTATTGTGATGATTCAACATAATGATTTTCAGATCTGTACCTACAGCTAAATTTTTGGATATTTTTGCAAAATTCTTCTTTCTGTGTATAAAATAACATTTTCTATGTAAATAATAATACTTCCAATAGCACTAATTGTGAGAGACACATGTCGAGTATTGCGAAGTATTACGAACCAAATGTTACTTACGACGTTTTCTTCGATATTTATTAGTTATGGAAAAATTTAATTATGATGACGAAATATACATTTCTGTGAAATATATTTCTCTTTTGATGATTGATAAGGTAGCATTAACTAACTATGGTGATATTTAACTTATTCATATAACTCGAAAGTCCCATTTTTTTAACTGTGTTACTTTTGAAGTAAGAAAGCGATTTATTATTAAACATTTGCCCCCTCTCTCTCTTTTGAATAATTATATGTATAATTATTATACATGTATAATAATTATATGTGAGATTATATGTGAGATTGATTTGCAAGTGACAAATGCAAAAAGTTTTCATAAGATTTACGATAAAGCAGAATGCAATGTAAGATTTGAATATCTATATTTGGAGATATGAAATTCATGACTTTTAATATTTCCCTGTTATGAATAATAGATACACACATGAATCTAAAAAATAAATAGAGAACAGAAAATGTTATGTGACATACAAGATCGAGACTGCGTTAGAACTTAAGTACTTGAACCTCTATTTGCCAAACTATCGCGACCAACATCTGTGACGAAGAAACATTCCCAAGGTACATTTCGCATTCCAGACGTGACGTTTAATCGCTTCGCCACGAAAAAGCAGCAGCTCGAGCTGTTCTCTCGAGAACCTGCGCAATTCCTCTTTTTTGACTCTTTAAAGAAAGACGCTCGCCGGTGGGCGATGGTACGAAGAAATGGGAAGAGAAAGCGGAAGGAATCACGCCGCTGGCCTCGAGGAGCAAACGCAACCCGTGGGACTCACACCCCGGGCTGTCCGACGCGAAAATCGCGAAAAGCCGTGCCGCTACCGGGACACGAGGTCGTCCAATTTGCTCGTCTCCAGGCAATCCGGCAATTTTTTCTTCTCTTTCTTTCTTTTTTAATAAAGCGACGCCATCGAACGAAGGTGGCTTTATTGCCGTACGTGCAGCCTGAGATATTCTCCGCGATGTGGCCTTAAGACACATCTACTCTAAAGAATATATATATATATAATGTGCTAACTACCAGCCGACCGAGCGATAAGTTACGCTCCGTAAGATAGCCGCAATAACTATCGAACCGCTAGACGTGATAGATGTGACTCAAAATTGTATCGTTTTATTAATAGGATATCTCTATTTTCTAGATATCCGCTTGTATTGTGATTGTTAAGTTATAAAGTAACATTAGATTGTGTGTGTGGAGAGTTCAGGACAAAGTACAATTTTAAATTGTGATAAATCTTGTTTTATTTAAATGATTGTTAAATAAGTTCTATATACGCAAACACAAATAAGAAAAAAATGATATATATTTTATATCATATTTATAAAAAATGATATATATAATTTTATATAACTGATATTGTTTGAATCTTATAGTCTATAGTCATAATAATGACCATAAGATATAACAGTACTTCATACATACGCTATTTTTATAATGTTTATTTTTATAATGTTTATGTTATTAATTTATGAATTACAATTCGTTGTAATCTTAATTTAATTTACATTTTTTAATATTCTATTTTATGTTTTTTAGATCACTGAATACGAATCTGAATTGCGAAAATTAGCAATTTCAAAATCATGAAAGATACATAACTTTTTGCATCAATCCTGATTTAAATTTTGATACCCGTTATATTAAATCTATTTTGAATTTGTCAATTTTGATATTAGATTTGTACTCAGCGTCTAAAAAATTTAAGTTCAAATAAATATAAATGAAAGCTATTTGATAAACCGTCAATAATCTAATTTACAGTTTTTTCTTAATAGACCTCATATTTAACTACACGCGCGGAGAGAATTTTTTTTAGAGTTTACCCTGAAAATATGATGGTCTCGTGGGACAATATTGTATTTCGAAGAATTTTAATGTAAATCTCTCTCATTCATTAATAAAACTACAATAAAGTATAAAATAAGTTTGACTAATTTTATTGAAGTGCATGGTAAAAATCTTTAAAATATTGTATTGTACCATATTTTTTCAGGGTAAATTTTAAAAGAAAATTCTCTCCGTATATGATCTTATTAAACATAGCCGGCACCAAAAAATCCTTTAAAGGTTGAAAGTCCTAATAACATACTTAACTTTGATTGCAGTAAAACTTCTCTAGTACGTCATATATTATAGTTATAATATGATGAAATATATGTAAAAATATAAGCCCTTTTTGCTCTTAAAATTGTGACGTGGTGTTATAATTTGGAAAATAGATTCGTGTGTGTGTGTGTGTGTGTGTGTATTTAGCATCCAAAAAATTATAAAAAATGATTAGTCTTGTTTCAATGTCCGAAATAAAATCATTTTCTGTCAAACAATACTGACCAAGGATACAACTGATGTGTGTTCGTCAAATTTTCATTCTGAAATGGCCATTTGAGAAGATCGAAGCCATGGACAATCACTTCGATTTTCCGAGCACTTGGAAAGTTCATTCTTCGGCAATTCATACGCGTGTGCTTTTCGTCGAGATGCCATACCATTATCTACCCCGCGGTCTCCAAACTCCAAGAGGGATAGCGTTTTCGTCTGGCGGCAGAGTTCTTCTCTCTTCTTCGCCCACTATTCGTCCGGCTTTTCTCTCACGAGAGTAACGGGATCTTGATTTATACCAGGGACGCGCGCCGGGACCTGTCATAATATATGTATTATCCGGGAGCTCGCGTCGAGTATATTTATATTCTGGAACGTCCACAGCGTCCTGAATTTCATTTCGCGTCTTCACCCCCGCCCCAGCCTTTATCCTTTTATTAAGACTACCTTTTCCGTGTTGAAATGTCGGTCAAACTTATGAGGGAGTCTTCCAACTTTATTTAAAAATTTGATACGCAATCTTTGTTCTTGATAAAGACAGAAAATGTCGAGAGAATCTTTTCAAAAACTTGGAAGATTAACACATTTTTTTCTCTGACTATTAAATAATTTTTTTGACAATTAGAAACTTTAAAATCATTTATAATTAATATTCAACATAGCTTATTAGTTATTTATCGTCTCAAACTAATATATGTGTTATGTATAACATGCACGGAAAAGAAAGATTTTGCTGAAATATTTAAAAATTTAGCTAGATACAGATTTGAATATAATTATGTAAAATGCTTAAGCATTGATGACAATGTTAAAAAAAATTTTAATTTTAAAAATTCTAACAATTAGTTTGAGCGTCTTATATAATTATTTTGATGGTCTAAATTATTTTCAAATCTATATCTAGCTAAATTTCTAGATACTTCTGCAAAATAATTCTTTCCTTGTTTTCTTTAAATTTAACTTACGTTTATTCAAAAGTGACCAAATAAAAAAGGATCAGATATATCTAAAAAATAAATGCAAGGAAAACGTTGAGTATTTCGGCAATGCATGAGACCGACCAAAACCGAAAACGTTCGGCGTTTATCGCGGACTTTTCGACGAAATTTCGGCCGAACGCCAGTTGAATTCGCATACGATGGTGGCAACGCCGATGGAATATTAAAGGATCACTCGGTATATATGAGGCACGTAGCCGGCATCCAAAATCGCCACGCTATGTATCAAGTGTAGATATTAATATTTGTCGCCATATAGTGAATTGTCTCATCGGAACGAAGCAACGGAATGGCAATGGCTGAGAGAACATGGGAATTGAATGAGATCGATACGTGCTAAAGAGAACCGAGACTCACGTAGAGAAAGCAGAGTATTCCTTTGTCAAACCGCTCTAAAGATCTCGTTCTCTTACTCGCCGTCACACATTCACATTACTTCGGCTAGCTCTTCTCGTTCAACAAATGCCATTTAACCACACCGCGCGAGACAAAATGTGACATCTTACAAAAAAAGGAAAAACTCTGCACAGATTCTACGGCGGAAACAACATTAGCCGCGCGCCTGAGAACCTTCAGCAGATTTTAAGAAAATTCTCGTCAGTCCAATTATTGAGCGATAAATTTTTTCACAATACTTATATCACTGTTTCATATCGTTAAATTATTAAAAATTAGGTAACAGTAATTACTGAATTAATCTCGATAAACGTTATCAATCTTTATTTATTTTTCTTTTTGAGAACTAAATTCAAAGAGATTATAATCTGGGGATAAATCTGACACAATCACGAAGATATGTGTACATACTAGTAAATTAAAATATGTACATAAATTTCCGCTCGGGATAATCGTTAATTCTCGTTACTTACTAACTCCAACAATTACTAAATTTAGAGGGAAGTGAATTAATTTACGAGGAAGTCATGCAGATCTCATTCTCCCTAGCCAGGAGGACGCAGGATCCAGACCGCACTTCCACGATCTATGCAGTGACATGACCTTTTTTGATCGTCTAATTGGGTTACTTTTCACAATTTGGATTACTCAACAAACAAAGCAATGAAAAATGGCTTCTATAAGACCAGTCACAAATTGGGCAACGGTAGCCAATTTATGACTGGTCGCACAGAAGCCATTTTTCATTGCAAACGTACTTCTTGCGTAATCCAAATTACGAAAAGTAGCACAATCTGACGATCCTGTCGTCTGTCACAGGGATCGTGTAGATGCAATCTGGATGCTGCGTCCTCCTAACTCGAAAGGGTTAGCGTATCTGCGTGCATGCGCTTCTTCATAACGTAAATTAAATCCCTTCTTTTTAGACTTAATGATTGCTAATTTTTGTAAGTTGCAAAAATCGGCGGTTATTCCGCGGATATTCTGTGAATATGATGTTTTATCCGACTGCCGATAATACAGTATTCTGATTCTATCGTTTTTAATGATAATTTGATATCATTATATTGCGCAGCTTTTTTACTATATATATATATATATAACCTGAGCAAAGCAATGTAACGATACCGACACTGTCGTTAAGAGTTATTGAATAGGAGTCTAGCAGGAAATGGAAGTTACAAGTTACTTGTTACACCATTACTTTCCTTATCGTTACTCTGTTATAACAATTTGGCGATGACAAATTTGTTTATGACTGTAACTGTAACATTAGGATTGGAAAGTTACTCGATCGTTAATCGTATCAAGTTGGAAAAATCACTCGTTGAAAAAATTAATTCGGCATTTGTAACTCGTTACTTTTTAGACTGAGGTAATATTATACTCATTATAAATTACTTTTTTCAGAAAATAAACGCGTAATGGTGCAAATTACCTTTTAAAGTGACTTTCCCAACCTTAACGCAATCTTAGCGTTTAGTTAGTTATCATTATAATCATAAAAAATTGCAATGTCATTATCAAATTGTTATTATAAGAAGTAACGGAACAGTAACTCTTCCATTCCCTGAAAACATAAAAATTGGGATGGACCTCGCTTCGCGTAGAAGGTCATATAGACGCATGATACTAAAATTGCACTTTAACTCTAAATATCTCAAAAACTAAGAGATCGCCACCTAGTTATTAAGGCAAAGTTAATCAGGATCATAATTTTTACAACATATGTCAAAGTCAAGGTCATTGGGGCTTGGTCCCCTGTAGTAAATAATTACTAACTTTACTTAAAAGAAACAATTAATTATCGACAATTATCCATTTAATTATTATCTATTTCTTTTCCTTATTACTTTTCTTGTATGAATAGGAACACAAGAAAAAAAAATATACGTATATGGACATATTTTATATATAATTATATAAAAATGTTTTATCAGAAATGTGATCGCCCGATCATAAACGATTGTTCCATTGAACATATTCCTATCTGACAAAGATACCAAATTTCCGAACGATAAACGATGTCATTGATAATAATCATCAGTCTATTCGCTCAATGCAAGAAGCAATTACAGTAATCCAATCGATAGCTTTTTTATTCGATCATATGTCATGAAACACTCAGAGAAAACGACCTTTCTATTTCCGACATCTGGGAAGTAAAGTCAGAAGGTAATTTTTATGTAGCACCGGCATCGTGCCTATCGGGAAGAAGGGATCGAGGAAGGTCTGGAGATGGCACAGGGAAAAAATTAATTAACTCCTAATGATCATCGTATTTGCCTTTGCCGTTCTTTCAGTAATGACAGTCCGGGTAAAAAGGGTGCGACCACCTTCGCCGCAAGGAACAGTTCGTATCACTATTATCTTAAAGGAAAAAAGCGCCACTATCAGCCATCCTTTGCTGTCGTATACTTTTTTTTCTTCATCCGCCAACGCCCGATAATGGTTGAAGATAGGTCGAGGGACTAAAAAAGCGGTGAAAAAAAAAACGACGGAGGTATATGGAGAAAAGGATATCGTTTGGAGATAGGGATATTGACGTGCGTTTAAGAGAACTGCGAACAAATTTATGCATTATTACCGAAGAGTTCGTCTCTGGATAATACGGTGCATGCGGACTATTTCTCGTGATTATTCGAGCGTAATGCTGTTTGTAATACTAATTAACATACTATGTGCGTGTCCACGTGTGACGCGCGTTAAATAAATAAATGACGGCGGCAGCCCGCAGTAATAACGGAAAATACTAGGAATAACGAACTACGTTTTGCATTTTGCACTGCGGTCCTTCATCCGTGATTTTCTCTACTATGTCCCACAGTAATCACACTTCAAATGGAAACAAAGTGACGCTCGGACGACGGAACCACAGATAAAATTGTAGTAGCCAGCAACGATCGTAATTGATTATAATTGAAAAATATTCAGATTAATGAAAAATCGTATAATATTCTCACGATTTTTAATCGAAAAGTCCACTCCCATAAACAACGTGATCTATTGTATAATTAGAGATGTCACAAATTATGATTGCTGCAGATCATCATTTCACTGAAAAGTGTTCAATCATTTTGTGATTAGTAGGTTGATTCTGGCCACAAAGTGTTGTGTTTATAAAATTATTAGTAACTTATACAAAAATTGTATTTACAAAAAAAAAACGAATTCTGTGTATGGTCATATTTTATTAAATACAAAAAAGTATAGCTGCGTTCAAAAATTTTTGGGAGCTCCCAGATGCCGTTTTATCCTTGTTGTTCACTAAATGTTAAATAAGAATAAAAAATGATACCTGGATGCACGTGGATGAAATTTCTGAACGCAGCTTTACTTTTGATATATAACAAGATATAATTGTACACTCTGCAAAATTTTTTTTAATATATATTTTTGTAAATATATTAATAATTGTATAAACACAAAATTTTGTAGCCAAGCATCTAACCGCTTCGGAAACGCATCAATGGTCGCGCATCTTTCCACTGATAAATTCTCCCAGGCAGTCAATAAAGTGGTCTTTTCTAATTCACTAATCAATGAAGAATTTTTAGTGCAGTCTCTTTGGTATTTAATAAGATTTATAAAGTAACTGATATACCAGAGTTTATTTTTTTAATATACGTTACTATCCAAATAACAAATAACATTAGCTCAGTAATAATTTGATAAATATACAAAACTTTATAGTCAAACTTTCTCTTCACCCCGTAATTGCACAGTAAAATAATTAATAGTTTCGATTTTTATAATTATTACTGCTAAAATGTTAATAATAAACTCCAAATGATAATTATTTTACTATGCAATTATAGTTACAGATACCAAACACTTTTCTTCGTGCAGTCATCCACGGGACAATGACGCTAAACGCGATATTTCATGGACGGTCTCGAGTCACGGGGCGCGCAGTCGACGGAGTTAATTTTTGCAAAGGATCACTCGAAGGAGAGTAGAGGAAGTCACCGATACTAACATAGGTCTCCTAAAGCGACATCCCCTTATTTCTTAGAAATTAACCTTTGCACCTTATTCGTACTAATAAAAACGTGATCTGTTTAGTTAATTAAAGAAGTACAAACTCATATATTTGTGGCTTATTTTTATACCAAATCAGCTAAAAACAAATTCTATGAATCCGAAAAGAAAATTCTTACGGTGTTCTTTTGCAAATTGTGTAATTAAAATAATAGTGTCTGTATTATTGATAATATTATGTCAATTTAAATGTTTATAGTTTCATAAATTAGTTTTCTTTACCGAATAGGATATACTAGTATCTTTATTTATAGAATAGGAATTGTTGGCATTTTATTGCCTATTATGTTTTGGAGCCCATTTTTGCATAACTTACGAAAAACTTAATTATTGCAAAATTGCAAACAATATTATAAAAACTGCTTATACTATCTGATAGAAGACACATTTTAGTTTGTATTTATGTTTTGGAAGTTGTATTTTTACCTTTTGTTTAAGAAATATTTTTTTAAAACAAAGTGGTATGTCGGTATCAAACCTTTTTCTAATTTTGAAAGGACGAATTCTTCCTTCTTCCTTCCGTCGCTTACCATGATCCCTCTTTTCCATCGACGACGCACAGGAGGCTTCCGCGGAGATGGCGAAGGCTACGCTAAAATACGGGCAAAATAAAAAGCAAAGGGTAGATGGCGTCCCCTCGCCTCCTCCTCTGACGACGGGGTGGTTGAAACGAGGACGGAATGGTCGCAGCCACCGACACGCCACGAGTCGTTAAGTCCATTCCCGTGGTTTTAATGCCGGCACTAACTTCGCGAGCCCATTCCTCCGTCGTTCCGCTCTATCCGGCCGAAGAGCCTCGTCTTCTACTCCTGGTCCATGGGCCGCACCCTTGTCAACCCCAATCCTCGCACATATTTTTCAGCCCTTGGCCGCGTTACAAATTCGCCCTTGCGAGTTGGCTGTCGTTCCCATCAGCAAGAAGAAAACTGACGGAAGTCTAATTATCGCTGATGGAACGACGTAGATTCAGCGACATCAATTTGTGCGTAAATCAGGTGTTTCTCGCGGAAGTAAAAATATATACGAGTATGTATATATAAACATCTTCTGAGTGAAAGAAAACGTATATGAATTTAAATAAAGAATTTTTTTCCTCGCGATAATACATTCTCTAATAGTCTCAATAATTCAATATTCCTACGCATGCTTGAAAGAAATAAAATTCTTTAAAATAATATTGCAAAATACCAGAATATTGATTATTATAGCCTTCCTAATTCAATACTTTTATCAACATTACTGTGAATAAAATCTTACACAATGAGAGAAAAATATTTTATGTTTGTGACTATAATTTCATGATAAAATAATTATAATTAGGGATTCCATTTTTATAGCAACATTATTAATGCAATAATGTTAGTAATAATAATTATATTATCATGCAATTATAATCACAAATACCAAACAATTTTCTGTCATTGCACTTTTCTGCAGTTTCAGGAATTCGAGAATTATCAAGGACAGTAAGTGACGACTTTAGCGATTTAATACTTCGACTCGAACACTTGCGTCGCGAAAACCGCGCGTTCTCCATTGTTTTAAAAGTCGGGAGTAATTAATACGAGTGTCGAATGAGTCGACCGGAAATTAAAATACTTGTACGTCACGGAATTTCTCCGTCCACGGAGGAGGAAGAAGTATGTTAAACACGCGTCGGGCTCGCATACCAAAAAGGAAGGACGGTTGGTCGGTCGGTCGATCGGCTGATCGGTCGATTTGCTCGTCAGGAAATATCCGATATGGTATTCGTAGATACGAGGAACGCGTCATTGGTCACGACGATCGACGCTCGCCAGGAACACGAATTTTCTTCGGGATTTCTCACGCAGGAAGCGCGGCGAGTTACACGTAGGCGCTGTGACACAACCGGATGGATGCTGGCGTTGTCGTTGGAATGCGAGAAATTTACAGTGCTCGCAATAAAATCTTCATTAAATCATTACATCGATCCGTAATGGCTGCAATGTGCACCGTCAATCTAACAGCTTCAAGGAATTCGATTGCATGTAATTTGTTCGTTTGATATGGATACACACATAATTTCCAAATAGAATAATTAACTTTATACGAACTAAACACACTGAGAGAAAAGTGTTTGGTATTGTGTAATTAGTGATAAAATAGTTATTGTTAGTAACTCCATTTGATAATTATTACTGCTATATAAATAATAGTATTAATAATTATATTTATATAGTTCTACTAAAAATGTATAGTTGGTACAAAAAATGGCTATAAATTATAGTTAGATTATGATTAAGATTCCGTTTTTATAGTTACTATAATATTGCATTACTATAATATTGCACTATAATATTATACTATAATATTAATATTATTAGTAATAACAATTATATTCATAGTCCCATAAAAAATATAGTTAATGCTGGAAAATGATTATAAATTATAATTAAATTATGATTAGATTTTTATTTTTATAGTCATTACTACTATAATGTCAATAATAATAATTATATTTATAGCTCTACCAAAATAATATACAATTGGCACTCAAAATAATTATAAATTTGTATTATATTAACTACAACCATTTTTTTCTCTCAGTGTAGAACAAGTTGCATCTACGACATATATAAAATAAATGTATATATAATAATAATAATACATATAAATATAAATGTATAAATAATATATAGATTCCAATTATATTAAATATAAATATATGTATAAATAATATGTAAGCTCCAATTGTATTAAATACACAATGAAAGTAAATCATTCTTATTTTTATACGAATAAATACGCATTTTATTCTCTTTGGAAAATGTTGATATCTTGCCAATTCAGAAACCCGCGAAATTGTGCACGGCTGTAAAATAGACCACGATACGGAAACCCCGTGCGTAATTCCTTCTATTAGCGAAATGGTATCGCGACCCGAATATACGACTGAAATTTACAAGGCAAACTCGAGGCAGATTCCAAACATATTTCCAGGATCCGCAATAAAACCCTCGTTAAGATGACGAATATCCCCGAAAAGTTTCGCCGGGAGTTCGGTTAACGATGAGTTTCCTCGCTCCAATCCGCAAGCATCATTTTCCATTTATCGATATTCCACTGTTTTAAATTAAATCATGCGGTCCCGTTCCTCCGTACCTCCAACTCCTCTCTTCCGCTTTTCCCGCGAATAAAATGGTGGAATCGACTTTACGCCTCATTATCACGCGGTGTTTCGTTCAAATTAATGGAAAAATGCAAAACTTTCTTTTAGAACGCTTATTCCACTTTAAATAAAGTTAATTCGACAAACCGGCATAATCTGGTTAACGAGTCATTACGGACGAAACCTCTCCTTCTATTTCCGTTTCGATATGGGAGGATGATTTCTATTCAATCTGCGACAACGCAGTTATAAAATATTTTATAACTCAAAGTTGCTAATTAAAATACTAGATTATCAATTAAAGCTTTTTTGATACAAAGAAAACTCTATTAATACAGAATAAAACAAAAATATATGAGTAAATTGCTCTTTTTTAATCTTCATGTAATAAGCGAAGATACATCACGCAAAATTAACTCACGGAAAACCGAATGTAAGTTGATCTCTTCGACTACTTTCCTCATTAATCATTCTGGCTTCTTAGCTTCTTCCTCTACGTAAAGAAGATCTTTTACGTGAATGGTTTAAAAAAGAAGATTGAAGATGCGAAATCGAAAGATACAGGAGGAGAGAGAGAGAGAGAGAGAGAGAGAAAGAGAAGGAAGGAAGGAAGGAAGAGAGAAGTAGAAAGATAAATAAAAATCGAAGAGATATCTCGATTCAAGAAATGAGTATCTTTTTCAAAGTAATAAAGGTTGTTTAAGAAACATTCCTTCAACACGCGAAAATGACACAACAATAAAATAAAAAATAATATAACTGAATGTGTGTTATACGAAGTGCCTCGTATACACAATATGTCTCGCCGACATATCGTTCGAGCAATTTTGAGCGGATAATAAAAGTGGTCACCGGCGGTGTTCTTCGGGTAATTTACGACGTAATGGAACAGAAAAACAAATCGTGCCTCTTCCACTGAAATGGTAGAAAAACGGGACAACCGGGATTTTCTGCGCGCAGCTGCGATAGTTTCCACTCTCAAGGATCGCGAAAGTTGGCGGCGCGAAAACCGCCTTGGCTTATCCTGTCCGTACAAGTTAATTTCTCTTATTTATCTCGAAATACCGTTGGTATCCGAATTTTCCATTAACCTGCGACCTCTACGAAGTCAAAGGGCTTAAAGCGTGCACCCAGGTGATTTCACAGGCTAATCCAAATTAATTGTCTCTTAAACTGTAGAGGGAAGATTCGGAAGAAAGCAGTAACTTAAGTTATATCAAGCGTTAAATCAAGAGTTATCTTTCTCTTCTCTTATATATACACATACACACGCACACACGCGCGCGCGCGCGGGTGTGTATAATAAAAATTTTTGCAAAATATAGGTAACTAAGATAACCGTTCTCTTTCCATTATAATCTATCCTGTGAATTATATCGTCGACTTATCACAAACTTCGTATGTATAATTGACAACGTCATGCATACATAGCCGCGCTATGTTATCAATTAAGAACGCAGACATGCACGCGTGAGATTAATCAAGAAACCTCAATTAGGAAATTAATATTGTCTGGCTCGCACGCTTATATACTTTGTCATCGCGCGATTGCGCCTCGTCACCCGGTGTATCCCCATTTTCATTTGGCAGGACGAAGCTTTAATGCTTACCTGATGTAACCTTAATCCCCAAAATTTATGCCACAGCGACTCACCGCGTCGGCGAAACGAATGGCCGGCACCGCGTTGTCTCTGGTGTAATTAATTAATGAATTAATTAAACAAATATACCTCTCCGACTCTGTCGACTTTACCGCATACAACGCTTTCGTCACACCACGCTAGTGAAGATTTCTAAAGCGGAACGCAAACTATTTGACATTTTCCCTGAGTCGTTTTATTCCCGCAGAAAATTCTTCGTCGATCATCCATGGAAATTTTTTCGATTTTACAGAAGAACTGGAATTTCCGTTGACATATAATATAACAACATTCCGTAAGAATGAAATATTATCAACAAATTTCAATTCAAAACTACTTCTAATAAATTAAATTACTGCAGTATCATGTTTTATCGCTCCACTGAACTTCACTGAACAATTAAAAAATGTTTGTCCATTCTTTTTTCTTCTCACGACGGCTCCGTTATTATTGGAATTTTTAAGATGAGCTAAGCACGTTTAATATCAATAACTTCCTCAGCAGACACTTGCAGAAATATTACGTCATTCAGCATGAAATAAAATTCAAGCTATTTCACTCTCCTGAGGGAATATTATACAAGACGCGTACAGAAGTTAATCGTGCACCGTCTGAATTCTTTGTTACGTTGGAAATTAAATCGCAACACACGCTTAAACATAGCCTGAATTATTAAGAAAACGATTCCGTGCGAACGCGTCAGCGCTACTCGGCTTAATTGCTCCTCATATTAAGTTTAAGAGTTTCTGAAGTTCATATTATGACACAGCCACATATAAACGATCCCATATAAATAGTCATATATGAATAGTCGCATATAAATAAATACGAATTAATGCAAGCAGTTTCCATAGCCGGGACGAATTAGCTGCAGAAAAGTATTGTTGCAAGAAATAATCCACATGAATAACAAATAAATAAGTAAATAAATAAATAAAAGAGAAAAACCAATAACACGAGCCGTGTGCTATGCAAACACGTAAACTTATACATAAGTAAGAGGATTTATATCAATGCATATATCAAATGCAAAGTGAGTGGAATACGAACATCACCTCGGTCGCTCCTCGATAGCAGTGAATCTCGCCTAACGATAATTTTCCGTAATAAAGAGTTAAGTACGTGAAAGAATTTATTTTAAGAATATGAAAGAGAAAGGTGCATACATCATGTAAAATATTTTAATGCGGAAATTCATATAGTAATCGTTTTGAAAAATTTATATTAAATTTAACACATTTCATGTATCCTAAACGCAAATTTTTGTGTTAATTTAACACACAATGAATATTAGAAAGTAACACAAATATACTCTTTGACAAAAAAAAGTTACACACAGATCTAAACAAAAGAAATTATTATAGAAAAGATAAACATGGCAAAATGCAACAGAACTATTTCAATTCCTCTCGACAAGGCGAGAAAGATTCTGCTTTCCTCATAAATTTCGCAGACAGATTTGAAATCAGTGCAAAAATATTATACGAAACACCTTATGTCGGTTCAATTTAATGTAACGAAAATAAAATTTTATCGACCAGGTTTAATTTGCGATGTTGAATTTCCAATCGACATCAGAAAAGATATAACATTCCCTCGCGCGCGCGCGCGTATTTTTCTTTTCATGTTGCGTAAATACATTAATCAGTCTTTCTTTCTCGACGAGAACTATTAATAAAGCGCATGTTTTTATCTTCATTTGCGATTTCTCTTCGGCCGGCGTGGATATAAATGCGTATTAATCAGTGGACACTTGCATACCGTGGTATAATTAAGAGCCACGTACTGGTTTCCGTCTTTTCGTATTTTCAACACAATTTGCAATACTCCACTACGTCTAATCGAATATTTTTCACAGACATGTAAACATGAGTCATTTCCGCATGTGATATAATATTCATATTTATTTGCCTCATAAAACGCTGTGAGCTTCCATTTAGCGAAAAAATGTGCGAATCTATTTACGAGCGTCTTTCAAACCAAACATACAATCTAAAATTACAGAACGGATTCCACTTAATTATCGAAGTGGAAGAAAATAATAAAATATTTTCAATTACGATGTGAAAATACCAACGGTCTTGTAATAAAAATAATATTGTGACAAAAGGGATGAAACTTATTTCAACGAATGCGGTTTTAACTCCCAACGTGGCGATTTTATCTCCGTATTTATACAATTCCCCCCGGCATGCATCGGGGGTTGAACAAACCCCGGTAACTACGTAACTCGCGCGCGGCCTCTTGGCTTCCATCCTCTCTTTTTAACCGTAGACACTTGCCGACATAATTCCTGCCAATTCCTTTCGTCCCTGAAGGATAGACCTGCCGCGAGACTTCGCACTTTGCCGGGAGGCTTTCCTCCATTATAATGAAATCTCGTCGTTTTCCCGATGGAGCCGCGTACAACATCTCCCGTCCTCGAGCGAGCAGCCCCCGGAATTTTTCGATTTTCCACGGCACGGCGCGCAGGGGTCATGGCACCGAGGGGGCGTCGTCGAGTAAATTGAAGCGATCCATTATACGCTGGTGCCGCGGAAAGGAAGAGGAAGGTAGCGAGGTCGGGTATCAGTAAAGGGTGGAGAAAGATTGTCCGAGACAGGCTCGGGGACAGCATCGTCAATAGACGTAGCTAGGCACCGCAAAAGAATCGCTCGTAATTATCGGTCCGGTAAAACGACTCGACGTGCGCTTGTTACTCGGCTATTAGTCGATTAAAGCGTTCGCATTATTCTTCTCTCTTTTTTGTAAAATTATAAGACAATCGCTTCGTAATCTCTCTCTCTCTCTCTCTCTCTCTCTCTCTCTCTCTCTCTCTCTCTTCACGATATAAAAAGAAAGGCAACTAGAAAATGTAATCCATTGAATATCTGTAAGTCTGTAAGAAAAAAATAACTATTATTTGCTAATTATAGATATTTCTAAATTTTCAATTTTGCATTAATCTGATTTTGCAGAGCATCGAAAATTTCTTTTAAATTAAACTATTTCTTTCAAATTAAATTAAATTAAACATTTGAAAGAAATATTTGGTGCCCTGAATATGTAGGATAGTAAAATAATCTATTGATTATTCGCTATCATTGAACAATATTTATTTTATTTGAAAAGAAGAAGTTATTATAAATCACAATTACTCTAGTATTTCTTTACGCCGCAATACTTTTTACTTTGGTCGGTTTCTAATTGTCCGGCTGATACACATATTCAAAGCTCACATTTTAATTGCCATTCTCGATATTTTTGCGCTCTTGAAACGCATTCACAAATAAAACAGAATAATAATATCATTTATTAAATTGACTAGTAATTTAATAATTTTTGATGCTAATAAGGTCGAATTGCTATGACGCCCGTCCCGCAAAGTCGGGAGTTCCAGGTTCAAACCTTGGTTGAGGCAATATTTTTCACAATAAAATAATTTGCAGATTTCAAATTCTCATTAACATCTAATTATTAATATTCTTATAAAGATGCTTACTAATATAAAAAATTATTAAATTGCTTGTCAATTTAATAAGTGATGTTACTACTCTGGTTCTGCTCATGAATGCGTTTCAAGACTGAAAAAGATCTCGATGCGCAGTTTGCAGCATGTATATAAATTCACACAGAAATATTTAAACACTAAGGCCGGTATTCATAGTCAGTTCTTATTTCAAGATGGTTTTAAGTAATGTCTTAAAACGTTAATACGGTCCTTTGAATGGTTCATGACACCTCAAGACAGAACTTAAGACGATCTTAAATATAAAAACTGATTATAAATACTTGGCTAAGATACGCTTTTACTGAACATCAAAATTTCTCTTATATAATTACATTTATTCTTATCAGTCTAAATTTGTATCATACTATTTACAATTGTTTTTTTATTTTTACAATAATTTTTTAATTATCGATGGGCTATAAAATTGTTCATCCTCTTCATAAATCTTCATTATCGGATTAAGCTAACTTGTCTATTCCGATGTCAAAAGTCTTATCTCGGAACTAGATCGTTTAAATCATATATAATTCCGAGAATTATAAAGGAATTGCATTCAAATTTTCAGAACTTACTCTAGAATAGTTGTTATTTGAAAAGATATTAAAAAATAAATTCTTTGAGCGCTGTAAACCAGGCAATTTCCTTAATACATAAGAGGAGATTCATTAAAAATTTATGAATACTTATAATAACAAATAAATATATAATAGTCATTTTCCTGCTGAACTCACAAATTATTGTAAGCATCGGCTTTGCATAGAAACGCGCACTCTGGATCAACGACTCGCCAGCATACATTATTAACCGTAGAACTCGGCAACTTGGGTTATCCGCGGCTCTCATGTGCTCTTGTGCACTCGATCCGTCATTAAAATTGCAACAAGCCATAAGATACGCACTTCACGAAAGAGTGCTATTAAACTTGCAGGGAATGTCGTATCGACCTAATTATCTCGATTCACGCAACCCTCCATTGGATTCTCGTCGCGACGACAAAATCACATTAAGGACTTCCAGTCACGCGTATGTCGTTAAATCCGAATTAAATTTTCGACGAAACGAGATTTAGTATCAAAAGAGACGTGCTGTTAAACGATTGTGGACATCTGTAGATCCATCAGACAAAGAGAATTTTGATATTTAAATATCAAATTTCGTCACCGAACGTAATCATTGAAAACAAACATAAATTAATAAGTGTAATTTCTCTTGGCAATTTCTGAAGTTTAAAAAACGCTCTTTAATTCATTCTCTATACTAAGAAAAAGTTCTGATTGAAAATGAACGAATCAGAAGATTCAGATTATACCAATTAGAATTCGGATTATCTCAAATAGAATTATAATAGATTCAAGCAGTAAATTATGATTTGTCCATTTTTAACCAAAATTTCAATTAATGCAACCAGACTCTTTCTGTAGTATGTGACTACATTGCAATTTATTACATATCACAGTGATAAAATTTCATATGCGATTAAGTCCAAAATTCTACGAACAAATCCAACAAGTTCAACTATGGTCGTGAAAAATAAATCGTTAAAAGAGAGAAGAATAATGACAACACTCGTTGCAACATACACAGGCCTTATATTTTTTCTATAAAATCACGCGGTCAATTGGGAAGACCGATAGGCGGATAAACAGGCATTATCCCCTTTCTAGCCCGAAGCCATACGATTAGCCGTATAGACGAACCTGTATCAGCCTTGACATCCTCCTCGCCCTTTGGACCGATCTGGCCAACGCCGAAACCACTCGAGAAGCCCATTTCCGTCCGTCGTCACGGCAAATTGCATTTCCTCCTCGTGATCGCTCGTTATCGCTGAAAGAAGGGATTATAGCGAACAGAAAGGGATAAAGCTGCGGGTTCTCCACGAACCAGGAAGCTGGTGAACGCCAAAGAGAAACAGAGAGATCTCGACGTCCTTCATTGCACCTTATTTTTATTTTCTCGACTTCCCTATCATTTTTCTAAATTCCCGCTTCCTTCTTTGCTTCGTCTCAAGTTTCGTCAAGTTTCGTCTTTGAAAACGAAAGGGTTACGGATTCGCGATTAACTTCATTAGAACGTTGATTTTACATCGCCGTTAAACGCGCAATTTTCTTTATCGCTGGCAGGTTTATTTAGTCCCTCCACAATGCAGATAAGCCACAGAAAAATTGAGAAATTGAGATGAACGTGGATCGTAGCCTTCCTCGATGAAATTGATTAAGTGTTAAGGCTTTGCGAAATGTTTTTAATAATGACACGTTCGCAAACTAATCTTAAATTTTTAAGTCGTAGACACTCATTAATTATTTACACAGCTAAACTTTTCTTACTTAAAAATGAAATATAAATTTTTTGGAACGTGTCACAGTTTGCTGACTCGAATAATGTACATAATGACTGTTTTATTATCATTAATCTAACTGATCGTAGAAATTCTTATTTACGAAGAGCATAAAATATTTCAATCAATTTCATACGTAAAACAATAAATCATTCTCTATTTTATTGTTTCGTATAATGCTCGTGTCTAATTGACAACGCGGATGGTACGAGATAAAGGAGATAGAAACAGGAGAAAGGCGATCAGGTTGACGAAGAATAAAGAGACTTCACGATTCAGTAACGTCATCCTTTATCTTCGTTTTGTCAGGCACTGCGTTGTATTCGCTTCTGCGCGAATTGCAGCCGCAATAACGTGAGTAACAACGAGGAAGTAAAACATATGCATAACGTACCATAATTCATTCGCTTTAACGACAAATCGCCATCGAAATGTAACATAATTCCAAAATAACTGGACTCGTCGCATCGTCGCATTTAACAATCATAATTACACGATCGTAATTGTACGTTCTAATAATAGCACAATAGTAACTGATAACAATGAATAGTCATCGAGGCATCGAGACGAGACATCGTCGTCGACAACACGTTGGTGTAACAATGACAAATGATAAAATATCCGTCATAACGGTAACATTAACGACGCAACAATAACAATAATTTTCATTACTACTATTATCATCAATATACTTAACATTATTCGCCTTATTCGCATCTGTCTATCTTGCATTGTCAACAATTAAACTATGATAACTGATAACATCATTCGCTCCTTATCTCTCTCTCTCTCTCTCTCTCTCTCTCTCTCTCTCTCTCTCTCTCTCATCCCCCCATTCTCTTTTGCATTCCTCTCTATATGCATTTCTCATATATTGTGTGTGTGTGTGTGTAGTTGTCAAAAAATCACATGTAATGTATTGAATCAAGAAAGATCTCATCCCTTAACTAGAATATATGACGATTCCAGGAATATTTTTCTAATTTTTAAACAGTGAAAAAGTACAGTAATATTTGGAATATTAATTTTATGTTTCATAATCATGTTTTTCACAGTTTTGTTCCATTCATGTAATTAGGCCAATTATTGTAATGCATTTATAATAAAAAAAAAAAAAAAATTTTTTTTTTTTAAATATATTGCAATTTTTTAAATAGTTAAAGATTTTAAAGCTTCTTTTAAAATTAATAATTAAAAATCTTAGTGGATCTCTCAAGAATTTATATATACCTATATTCTTTCAATTATACATATTTCATTCATAAAAAAATATATGTTCCTCTTACGAATTATTATAAATAGAGAGATAAAAGAGACCGCGGCTAAGATGCAAGACCTGACGATATTGTAACGTGAAAAGTTTTCCTCGCGATATAAAATACCTTTGAAAATATATGTTCTCTTCGCACGCTCCCTCACCCCTACGTATCGTACTTATTCGCTTATATTTGTAGGGTGTGTACCTCACCGCACTTCACACGTTATCATGGAAAGAGCTGCAGGAAATCGAGAGATCGAGGATCTCTTCTTTCGCGTGTCGAAGCGATCTCGCACGGCGGAAAACGCCTTTTCGCATTCCGGGAGTATTGACTTACGCGCGCGCCCCGCTTCAAAATGCGAGATTGGCCGGGATACGTTCTCTCGCTCGCGACGGCTCGACGTCTAGGAGATTTATCCGTGCTCACGAAGTGTGCACGCAATTTTGCATCAAGAGGGGCCGTGCTCGAAGAGAACTCGACGAAACGCACGTGGTCCTTCGATAATTCCCTCGATTTCTATTTCCGTGAAGCCGTGAGAGTGATGGAGTGACGGCAAGCGTGGAACTGACAATTCGACGTAATTACGATCTCTATCCGAGTTAATCAGGCTTCTTCGAAACAGTAACGATCATCTCTCTCGAACTATACGCGTCACAGTGCGCGCAATTTCACGTCGTCAATGCGACACGGCGGCATTTGGATGCGCTGTTCGTATGACATTCTTATGACGCTGTTAACTATCAGCCGTCAGCAAACGAACGGACAAACGAACAAACGAACAAACGTGCGTGGCACATAGTTATTGGGAAAAACTGGTGGGATTGATACGTCCTGAAAATTACATGATTCTTTTCTTTCATGAAAATGTCACCGTCAGAATTTTTCAAAATCATTTATGAAAATTAATAGAGTTCACTTAGGAACTAACACAATCAAGTTGAATGGCGATTTCAGTCCCCCAAACGGAAGTTTGAAACGTCACACGAAAGACCGTGAATTCTCAGTAAATTATATAAAGACATCTAATAATTCTCTGATAATTCTTCTGTTGGATACTGTCATCCAATATGAAACTTGCGAATTGTAGGAAAGAAGAAAACTCACAAATTAAAACTGAGCTAATGAATTGAAGAAGGACGAAAATAATGCCTTACAAATTGTTTATCGTTATTCAATATCGTAAATCGACAACAAAGCATTTCCCGAAGCCCATTAAGCTAAAAATAAAATAAAATTCACTTTGCATGACATCGAAACGAAGTAACTGATTCCATTTCCTCGATGCCCATTGGAAGATAACAAATATTGTCTCCTAGATATAAATAGAGATACCTGAAAGCAGTGCAGTATTCTCGTAGTCTTTATTACATAGTTTATTAATCAAATTCATAAAAGTAATCAAATCTAAGTAATCAAATAAAAGTCATTTCTCGCGCAGCTTTAACTCAAATTATTTTGAATCAAAATGACAAAGAGAGTTTGATTACATTAAAAAAAAATCAAACGATGGAGATTGTGTTCCAATGAGCAATTCTGCTTCACTTTTAGCTTTCCCAGTCTCGCTCCACTTTCCTAATGAGAACAGGTTCGGGTTTATGTTGAATTCACCTATTTTATACGAACTACGTAAGATAAAAATTCATCGGCATAATATCCACATGCATATAATGTGATTTCATTGTTAAATCGAAATAAATTTTCCTCAAAATTTGAACATGAATTCTACGTAGACTTTCATATAGATTTTAATTCATATAATCGTAGAATTACTGATGAAATTTAATGGGGATGAAACTAGAAAATAGTAATATATATGGAATTCACATGTGAATAAATTCTCATCGATTTTCAGTCTATGCAATTCACGTTCAAATTTTGATATTTCGATGACATATCATTCATGACGTTACATTTATGTGGGGATATGATATCAATACCTTTTTATCCACACAAGTAATTCACGTAAAATACATGGATTCAATGCAAACATTACGAACCTGTTCTCATCATTTTCTCTGACGATCTAAGGACGATCTAAATATTAAGAACATCAGGCAGAGACTCTTTTTTTCTCTTTTTAAAGCAAACTAAACTCAAAAGGATTAGCGCTTCTCAAATTACCAGCAATTAATTAGTAACCATTTCTCTTAAAGTAAACTCCCAGCAGTTAACTATAATTCTTTTAAAATGTTTACTCATTGACTTCTCATTGCCTCCTCCCTTTAATTTTATCTACGTAAGTTGAATAACGTCAACTATCAAATCCATAACATTTCCTTACATGTTACTCAGGATTACCCAAGCAATGTACATCAGCAAATAAACCTGTATCGTTTCCTCTCTCGCTATTCCGAGTTAACTGAGCAAACTCAGTGAGACTCAACCTATAGTATTGTTTTCCATCAGTTCCCTTTCCCCTTTTCTTAATCAATTCAAACTCTTCACCAATTGAATTTTTTAAAATTAATTTAAAACTTGAGAAACGAATACCGTTTATTCTCAGTTTAATTAACAATTCACTATTAATCCCTTGAGAGTTTGAGAGAGTTGACCTCCAATATTTTAAAATAGAATCGAATAACAGCTATAAATTTTAGTGGACTCTTGTGACTCAAATGAAATCAAATTGCGCAAATCGAAAACGATGGTGAAACGAGCTAGAAATCGAAGAAATCGAGCGTGAAGAGAACAGAACGAGCCATACAAAATAGTTTTAAAAATTTAGAATTAGATACAGAATCTTCCTCCATTTTGCTCCTTCTACCATTCAAACCCCCTCAGACCCAAAT
The DNA here is from genome assembly GCF_001594055.1 of Mycetomoellerius zeteki. Lineage (NCBI taxonomy): Eukaryota > Metazoa > Arthropoda > Insecta > Hymenoptera > Formicidae > Mycetomoellerius > Mycetomoellerius zeteki. Next base: position 442,814 of record NW_017257990.1, read on the forward strand.
TCGATTTCCCTTCTGTTCTCACACGTAATATTCTCATCGTTATACCTCTACTCCTCTATTACTTTCCTATTTTCAACCCCGAAGAACAATCTTTCCTGTTCCCTGCCTCTCCCTATACCGGATTCTTCGGTAAATATTCCACTTCCATCCCCTACCTATTTCGCTTCGTCGAGCGTAGAGTTCGTCAAGGAAGTCCCAATCCTCTCTCCTCTTCACCTTTCACAGAGCGACGACTTCAAGGAATTTTCGTTCGCCAATATACTGCTGTTCAATTTATATAAGACAATTATAACACTCCATTTCGAGTATTGGACAACGCTGTTAATTATATAGAAGAAATAGCTGAGTAAATTGCAAAAAGCACAAAACCAGGCCATGAGAATCATATCACAATGTCATGCATATTTATATACCAAAGTGGAACATATGTTGCAAGCGTTGCAGTTTATGTCTATAAGACAGAGGCTTTGTTATAATGTGTGTATTGTCATGACAGGGTATTTTTCTAAATTAATTTTTTCTAAAATAACATTTGAATCCGAATATAATTAAAAAATTCCAAAAGCTAAAATACCTGGAAGCCTCAAGCGATTAAATCGTGTTAATATAACTTATATTTTGTCAAGAGATAAAGATAGCGCAAGCTATCATCGTAATATTGATTTTAGAATCGATCTCGCATGAGTAAAAATCTTTCCCCACTTTTTTTTTAAGACATACCTAAGTAGGAAGTGGTGAGAAACCCGCACGGGTGGTTGTTACCACTTTAGTATATAAGGACCGAATAATTAGTTTGTGGTCGACTTTTATCCGGAGCAGTTCTAAGTAAAGCCTTTGTTCGATAACTGGCTCAACTTTCAAGACACAAATTAAAGAAACTTTTAACCACTGATATTATTAAAGCCCTCCGGCGAAATTTTTGTAAGATCCAAAGATAAATTTATTTCAAAATACCATTGATAATTTAATCTTTAACCTTATTCTGTCATTCCAACTCTCGAACTACTTGTCTAGTAATTAATTCCAAAGACTTGTTAACTCTTAAATCTGTCGCTGACGAAGAGTGTGGCAACAGTTCTTTAAACTCAACTGTCGCTGACAAGGAGCGTGGCGATAATTTCAACCAATTCCACAGCTTCAAGATTTTATTTGGGAAGTTATTAGTTTCTAATTAAGTTTTCAATGCCCAAGAAGAACGGACGTCGAGTCCAAATAAAAAGGATCAGGTTTCAAATTAAGCAAAATTTAGTTTTTAATATCAACCATTTCCCTCTTTTTCAAAAATTTCACCGACTAGAAAACTCAGCTAAATCTTATAAAATCTAAAATTTTTCATAATAAAACACAAAATTATAAATTAAATTTTATAGACTTTAAAATTTTATAGACTTTAAAATTAATTATCCGAATTAATAAAAATATAAAAAGAGTAATCCACGTTATTTAAAATACAAAATTCGACTTTTTTTAATTAAATCGCGTAAATTTGTTCAATCCCGAGTAAAATACTTAAATGTATTGAACCAAAAATGGACAAAAGAGGAATTCAAAGAGTTTCGGTTCATAACAGTACTTCTTTTTTTAAAATTCTAAAACATGCTGTCGAAACAATTAAGAAATAAGTTAGATATACAGTTAGAAATGAGAATGAAAGACGAACAAGACAAGCCAGGAATATCGCAATACAATTTTGCAAAATAAAGAGTACGCAAAAGTTTATTCTATAAAGTGGAAATGAAAAATACTAGTTCAATTTTTCTACCGTCTCTTTTCGTATTCAACTACTCTTTTAAAGTTAAAAAACCATGAATTCTTCTTTCACTTTACGTAAATACACCTATAGACACATAATATATGAGATGGTTTTAGTTCCCTTATTTACTCATTTGTTTCAAAAGCAATTGTAACAAATAGAGAAAGAGATAAGTTAACTTTGAAACATTTTCTCAAAGATCCGATCCCCTTACTTAATGTAACACCCATATAAATACGACACATACTCATACAATAATTCGTATCATTTGTATTATACTTTAATTTAATCCCTTACGATACAATACGTAAAATAATAATTTATCGATTTGGGTAACTCATGTCCTCTCTCTTTCACCTATTTATAAAATAGCTAAAAAAATCTCTAAAAATTCATGAACGTACTTTCAAGTTTCTAGAACAAATGAACTTCAGTTTGAGAAAAATAATAAAATGAATAAGAAACGGAGGATCTGTCGAACTTGCAAGAAACTTACACGAATAGGAATCGGTATGAAATTCGGACACGAAATACCCAGTATTGTTCCGTAAGGGTTCAGATATGATATTTCAATTAAACCTTTAAATACTTAATTTTGAGTTCATTACGATATTAGTTTTAAGAATAAATTGATTAAACCTGAATTTATTTATTATTTAATTTTTTGCATATCGTCTTCATTCCTTGTTCGCAGGAGAATCGCAGGAGAACCATTTTTAGGTCACAAGATTCAATTCTTCGACCTAAATAAGAACTAACGAGTAGGACACTATTTCGAATGGTGACGTCCATACGCAAGATAGATCTGTTTTGAAATCTAATACTGATACGTTCGACTCGCGTATGCGCCTCAGAGCGTTGATCCACTAGCACGGTTTCTGATGTCCTTCCATACTCTCTCCTCAACCTATTAATTCATATGATTCATATGAAATAAAGAATTCTTGGACGTAACACGACTTGTCGGAATGTCATGTACAGTGCGAATGCGTATTGAAACACGCGACACGCGCCGCTCATTGCGAGCACGTGTTCGTCCTCGGCCTGGTCTGCATCAATGTTTTATTAACGAGGCGGTGAAACTCGACCGGGGAAACTCGTACCCGAGCGCTATGGCGAGCGCCAAAATAAATACATCGAGTTTTCTGCGAAGAAATGTTACGGTTGCAAAGAAACCCGATTTTTAAAAACTGAGAGTAAAAAAAAAGAAAATGGATCGCGTCGAACGACGCGAGTGACGAGAAGAAATTGCGCGTGTCAGTTGTTGGATCCCTTCCGGTTTCTCATCTTTCGCGTGAACGAGCGGCGTTCAGTCATCACAAAATTCAATAATCATGCTTTAAAAAGTGGTACAATGCCGACGTGTCGTGGGAGGCTGCAGAGGCGAGAGAGCTCGCGTCATCTTGCTCGATCGCATATTCCATTCCTGGAATTTTCAATCTTGCTCTCTTCGACACGTAATACATACGAGCGCACACATACACAAATATACATATATATTACACATACATCTCAGCACTGTCTTATTTATGACCGACGCACCTGCTCGTACCTTTCCCTCTCCCGCTTTTACTCTCCTCTTGTTACGTCGTTATGCATACAAATAATACCGATTCGCGACACATGATTCGTGAATTTGCGGTGTCAGCATCGACGAGCTTGTGAAAGGAGTATACAAAGATTAGTTCAAAGTGTTCAAATAGATTTTCATGAAACTTTCATCAACCGTTTTACTGACCCTAAAATTATAGTTAAAAAAATATACGTAAAGATGACTAGGAGAGCCAATATGGCGACTTAGCACATAGGGCTGTGACACCCTTTCGAATGTTTTGTTCTTTTCGGCGATTCCATTCATCAATTCTTATGAATTTCGCAGTGAGTTCACTCAGTTATTCGAATACTGCGCAGGTCCTCAGTCTTTTTAGGCTGTGTTCCAAAATTCACTACCAGCGCTGAAAATCTATAATTTACGTTACATATACTATATATTTTCAGCACTGACAGTGAATTTTGGAACACAGCCTTAATTAGCTTTTTTCAAAATTCCGAGAAGTAAGATGATCTGTAGGTTCCACTTGTGTCATCATTTTGTTTTGGTCATTTCTGTATAAAATCTTTTCAGTATGATTTTCTATGACCAAGTAAGATATTTAGTTTCACGAAAATCTATTTTTATATACTCCTTTCCTCAAACGCTACGAATCATATATATGCAAAAGATTGAGTTTTTGAATAAACAAGAGAAGCTCGTAGAAAGTGCGTAATATAATCTCGATAGACGGAATTGATATACAAGAAATCGATTTCTAAACTTCTTAAGCTGTTACTCGAAATTTTAGGCGAGTAATATTTTAAAAAGCTATTTTTAAATATATTAATATTAGTTAATATTAATATTAATAAAAAATAAAAAAAACTAAATTAAAAATTATTAAATTATATGGAAAAATTTTGAGAATTTAAAGAATGAACATTTTTGAAATGCCAAAAAGGAATTTAACGATCTTCGTATAAAGGAAAAAATTCTTATATAAAGGTGTACGTAATATTTAAATCTTCCTCTTTGAATTTAAAAATTATTTCCATCAATATGCATCTGGGAAATGTTATAACTGGAAACACATGAATAGCTACGTTTAATTCAAGTAAATTACACGGAAAAATTTTAAGAATTTAAAGAATGAACTACTTTAATTCTACAATGCCAAAAGAGAATTTAATTGTCATTATATTAAAAAAAAACGATATATGAAAAAGAAAAGAAAATTTTTTTTATAAAGATATATGCAATATTTAGATCTTCCTCTTTGAATTGAGAAATTATTTCCATGGTAGGTATCAATATGCGCTTGGGGAATATTATAACCGGAAACACATGAATAGCCACGTTCGAGTAAATTTCCAATAAGTCTTCCGCAACGCGCTACTGCACATTGCCGTGAAATTTCGTTCCAACAGAAATTAGTTTCGTTCTGGGTTTAAAGGTAGGCGGCACTCTCTAAATGGCGTACCTCCGGGGCATGACCTATTTCGAAGCTCGTTGGCAAACCAGTTACGCCTGCTAATCATTATTGCATACTTAATTTTCGTTGTGCGATAGCGGTGGCCCTTGGCACTTTGAGCTGACAAAAAAAAATTCGACTCCTTGCGTCGTTTCGATATTAAGTAAAAATAATGTGAATATTGATTCTATTTTATGCCTCGACGAAATCATTGACCAATTACTAAACTCAAACGTTGAACGTTTAAATAAAGATCAGCTATGCACTTCATATCTTTCTAATTTCTCGTTAATTGGTATGGAACAGACAAGAGACAAATCTGATAACATCGAAAGTTTGCACGAATATTTTGCATGACTCTGGGGTCCGAGTACGAGCAATCACGTCCCCTTCGTCGCCAAAAATCCTAACAAACTCCCTTTACAGGGACACGTTCTCGATAAGAAAGTTTTCCGCGAGCCGCCGAATCTGTATTTACCTTCGGCGTGCACCGTGTACCCGGATTATTTATTTTTCCCAGGCGGTTACACAGCACCAGCAGGGGGAATTGTTGGCGCCTACTATTTCGCCGACCGACGGCGACGGCGAATCGTTACGTATTCCGCGTCACACGTCTCGTGCACGGAATTGCAAGTTGGCACGGTTTCGCGAAAGAACATTCGCCGAACTTTGATAATCACTCGAAATTTCTCCCACGTCGACCTCACGTTGAATTTTGAAGGCTTAAATATAGGAGTGTCCAGAAGAATTAGGTTACTCCACACTTGTAGATTTTCGAAGCAATTTATTTTTCTCAAACGAAAATCAGATCAGCATATAATATTTCTAATCATAAACGATGAAGAAGAAATTAATTTATTTCAACAATATTATTTTATGTAAGAACACAATCAATATTAAAATGCCTATAACGGTCGAAGCTAGATCTTTAATGCTTAAATAATTCAATCATTTATTTCAGCTTACAAAGCCAAGAAGAAATCATAAATAATGAAAAGTAAAGAAACTTTTCTTTGGAAAAATTAAGTTCCGAGGATAAATAAAGAAAATTTAATTTCCTACGCGAGTTTTTTTTTATCGAGAGAAAAAAAAACATTTAATCAGGTTTTCGACTAAAGAAAAATCAATCTCAAAGTTATTGGAAAAACTCGCACCTAGACGATGTAAAAAATTGAAAAATCCGGGGTGCTCCATGTAATTTTTTAATTAATCTTTAGAGTCTGAGGACGTAAATTCAGCCTACTAATTTATTTCTTGCTCTCTATTTTGAAATTCCGCTCTCTTTCGCATGTTATACCTTTGATGTTTGCCGAGCTCTCTCGCAGCCGGAATTAACCATCAATTAATCAACAAGAACGCACCTTGACAACGCTAATATAAAATTATTTGTCACGTCGGCCGCGTGTGTGCGACAACAGTGTGTGATAAATTCATATGCTGCGAACGGAATGATTTGTTAATGGACGTATCAGCCTCGGGGCATTGCAGTCTCCGCGAGCAGCAACTGCAATTGCTGCAGCAGTCGCGACGTTTTGCTCGTTTGTTCCGTCACGCTCGCAGACACCGCGAGAAACGGACATCGCGTACGGTACAACGTCTCCTCGGCGTACTGTGTAATATTGTTTGCGTAAATCTTGTGGGAGAGTAACAGAGTATACGCTTTACGCGATCGCGACAAGGAAACATCCTCGAGATGACTTACACCAGTACACAAAAAACTTGCGACCTGCGCGAGTGGATACCGTATTGGGTACAAAAATACGTTTCTATAGATACCTTACACACAACGAGTCGTCTCGAAGCCAGAACGACCAAAGTCGAGTTTATTTAACTCTTCGAGCGACTCGGAAGCTCGATGGGAAGATCTATATACAGATATGAGAACATTGTTCTCTCTTTTAGAGTCCTCAGAGTCCTGGAACGGCATTGATTGTTCTGGCTTCGTGACACGTCAGTATACATCCTAAATGTCATTTATATCGAAGGGTCGACCTAAACTTAATCTGGAGACAATCGCGGGCGGTTACGATCACATGATTGCGATGTACTCTTTCGATTATTATAATAAAATATCTCCTATCAAGTGAGGTCTCGATTGAACTGACATTTACTTAAAGACGCCGTTTTCTTTATGAATGTATTAAATGTAATTACGAGCGTTTCTTATAATTTACGAATCACCAAGAATATATTAATTTTTTTTCCACAAAAAAGATTATTCTCTGTTTGATTGTGAGTGAGGATTAACGCGATAAGAACATACTTGAAGGCAGCGTGTTGATCATCTATGCATAGTCTACGTCTGGAATGTCTAAGCTATCATTTTCTACGTATATAATCTAAGTAGATACAAGGTCTGTTTTTTATCGATGAACTCTCTGAACTGGTGTACACTCATGTAATAAATGGAAGTGAAACAAATATAATTATATAAAAATATTGTTTGTTTTACTTCAACTTATTGCATTATGCACCAGTTCGGAAAATTCTTCGATAAAGAACAGGCCTATAAAAAGGGGAAACTGAAAAATGTGTACCTCAAGTACATATAATCAAGAAAAAAATTCCTCGAAGTTATGTGTGTACTGCCTGAACTAATATCAAATATAGTCAACTTTAGAAAATTATTGATATATATCAATATCTATTAAATATATTATTCATCCATATTTGCTGTGTAAATAACTTATACATAAAATAAATAGGAAGAGAGAATCAAAACGTTTTATACAAAACAATTTTTTTAAGAATATTCTGTTCTTTTTACTAGCCTCTTCAAATAACAAGCAGTGTGTTATTGCTTGCAATTTAAAAACCGTTATTGTTTGGATATAATGATAGTTAAGATATTCTACCGGTAGACTATTTTTATTTTTCAGCTAGAGAATATAAAATATTCATGTATTTCTAATCTGAAAATTCTACAACGTACAGTCATTTGCAGGAAATTGAATAAACAGTCCTACCTCCATGATTACGAGAGAAAATTTTCGTAGTTTACCTTCCCTTTGGTACTTTTACTAAAATAACATTTTGTTTAATTTTAGATTCAAACATACTAGAAAAATGTGCTACGCGTAATTAAATTCCTGTTTCTTAATCTATTGTGAAAATTAATTTGATCATAATACTTGCTAAGCTCATGTCTAACATACAGTGTAGTCCTTAAATATTATAAAAGATTTATAAAAAGTAATTCTTTACATTAATTCAAGAGGAAAACTTTATATTATCATATGTCCAAAACGACTTATTGTTAGTTCAAAGATACAGGATGTCACAGTTGAGGGAAAAATTTCATTTTTTCCAAAAATTTCGAAAACTATTTATTTGTCGTTATTTTGATTACACCTTATATACATAAAGTACATGAAATAACTCGAGTAGTTTTCGAAATTTTTGAAAAAATTTATATTTTTTTCAACTTTGACACCATTTATATTTGAAATTAAGCCATTTTGGACGTATGATGTGAAGTTTTCATCTTGAATTAATGTGAGGAATTACCTCTTAAAATCTTTTAAAATTCTTAAAAGAATCACTTCGTATATGGCTCGATTTAAGTATACAAAATAATGTCTCTGTTTTTTTTCAATGATCTACTTCGCGGCTACTCGAATTTTTCTCTCTTTCTCTCCCCTTCCCCCTCCCTCTCTCTCCTATTGGAAAATAATAGGTGATACCTTAATTACTGCCTTTCGTAACGAATCACTGACGATTTATCGGTGATAGTCCACGATCGAGTAATCATCGATCTTGGCTCGAGGCGACGTGGATCGGTCGATATGGGTTACAAGCCGACGAATGCAAAGCGAAACGGGGCAAGCGGTGAAATCAAGGCCCGTCGCACAAAAGCCATCGTGTGCTCAAGCCGCAGCCCGCTGCAAGCAGCATACGAGACACGGCTCGACGTGCACACTACCGAGGACAATTATCAGCAAACTTTATAACGAACTTGGACATAGTACTCGCTCATCCGTTGCAAGTCTCTGTCAGAATCGATGTCGTGCTGTTATCGATGTCGACATCCTCCTTTGTCGTGAAGGACGGACGATTAATGGCAGATCACGTGAGCCGCCCCCCCTCTCTCTCTCTCTCTCTCTCTCTCTCTCTCTCTCTCTCTCTCTCTCTCTCACTCTCTCACTTTATTCATATTCGCGAAGGCTCAGATTGTCGGTTCAATACACTTTCACGACGGATGCTCGTTTATTTTTCGAATGACGCGAAAGGATTTTATCATGAATTTTGTTTCAGTAATTTATCACTTCAGCTATGATTTCAATGCTGATTGTTTCTAATCATCATATTTCGACTATTGGAAAATGTTTATGAAATAATAATGGCAAGAAAAGATGCGATTATATAAATGGAAATTTCATAATTCTCGGGATAATAGTTTTAACTCTTAATTGATATTTGAGATCACCAGTGACCCCAGCTTGTGTAATTTTGATTATTTCCGAGATTAACATTATCGATCTTGTTCAGCTATTTACTTAGTAAAAATCCTGAAAACCGAAACTTTAACTGTTGGCTAAAATCTTTAGATTCTTAATTAAATAATTTTTAAATATATTAATTTTTTAAGACAAAAGCATTATTACTTTTAACTTTTTTAAAGTCACCTGAATACAAAAATATGATAAACACATCCAAAGTTTGTATTAACTTCAGTATAAAATAAATTGCGGTCACTGATGATCCTTCGATACGTCGTATGTAATAAAGAAAGGCCACATCAATTAAAAGTTAAAAATACGAATTTATACAAAATTTTAAAGTTTGGTGCAAAGATGGTTATAGGTCATTAATAAATCCCTATATGTACGTGAATAAGGAATCTTGATATTGCTTTTTTTTACACATACGTATACGCGTTGTAATACTGAAATCGAAGGGTGTATTTCCGAAAATATCTTCTTCGACTCTTTTTATGAAGGCACTTGGATATTATTGCTACGTTTAATAAATCGAAGATTAAATCGAACCTTAAGGCGCTGCAGTCAATATTCCACTTCTTCATTTCGCAGTTGGAATATTTTTCGCGCGTAATGGAGCTTACTCCTGAAATTCATTCTTAACTATTCTCAAGTTGTCTTCTTAGCAGACTTCATATTTCATAACTTTATATAACTTTACCAAAAGCAACATTATACCGTGCGATTGTACATTTCACCGATTTCGAAGATATCGGGAGAAAATCTCGGAAAATCTTTTATTAAAAATGTTCCATATTGGAATTCTATCTTCTCGGCACGTTTCGTGAACACGCTCGCAACTTATGAAAATAATTTCTCGACGATTAAGTAATATCATATAGTGAACTACTATTATAGCTAGCACTTTTACGAGTAAGTCGTTCTCGTCCTTCGTCAATGATCCCGAAGTCATCGTCCGAGCGATGTAACGTGATATCGCTGATGGGACGACAGCAACTCGCGCGAACGTTTAGGCTCGTCTTGAAGCGCAGCAGGAGCGCGTCCTTCGTGACACTGACATAATATATAATGCACGTTAAGACGTCACGCATTCCATCCGTGTAACGGCCAGCCGTTCGTAGAATCGTGACAGGGAGCCCTCCGTTCCTCGCAATTGGAACGACCCTGAACTACTCTTCATCGTCGTCCGACAATGACGACTTTCACCGCCACTTGAAGAGACCCCGAAGTCGGCCGGCCCGACCGACCGAAAACGCCCGATGTCTTGCCTCTTGAGTTCTTATCGTCGACCCGAGAAACGTCCGTCCGATCGTACTCAATCTCCCAAGGACGCAAAACGCGAACTTGACACATTCTCGTCGCAGCAATTTTCTCTATGGCCTTCTCGGTGGTTTCCCAGCTTGAAACGATCTCCGAAAGTGCTACCCATGGTTAATAAAGAGATATTCAAACCGGTCATTAATGATACATTAGATGACCGGGGGACGGGGGGGGGAGTAATATTGCAACAGTAATCGCTAGATATATTCTTGATGATTTATGGGGACCAAATGTTGTGATAATTGGCAGGTTTGCAAGGTCTGATGAGTATATATTTGCAATCGATGGTGTGCCGACTATTGTGACATCCCCATGGGAACATTTTAACCGTGGTTTCCAGTCTTCTAGTTAATCGTCTATATAATTATCTTTATTTATATTGGACCAAGTCGTCGGAATTCAAAAGGATTATCAATATTTCTTTCTCAAAAATTGCCTAATGGACCGATTTGTAACATTCGAAACGATTCCTTTTAATTCTCTCCACGGCAAGCAACATCCAGCCCACGCCTATTTTTCTTCATTTCCTTTGCCGATCCTCCTTCCCGACCGTAAGTCGATGACTAGTTTTAGATAAATCTGCATCAGAGCGCGGTGACTCCAATAAAATCCAATTGACGCCGCGAGTGAATTCTCTTTTCGTCCCTCCATGATGAGGATCTACGACGTCGCAACAGCCTGCTGCCTTTAAGTCGCATTTCGCACATCACATCCTGTGCCATTTCTTTCTCTTTCTCTTTCGCACATTACGTCCTATACCATTCCTCTCTTTTTCTCTTTCATACAAATCTAAATCGATCACCTTGGTCGAGCGAACGATCGGAAAATATCCAACGCGACCAAGTTTCGAGAGTCGACTTCGATCACCCGCGAGGCTGATGGACAACGGTGGTTTTCAACTACGCGACGATGTCCATGTCGGACGAGGAGTTCGACGTGGTCACCGCCAGGCTACCGAGGGTGTCTTCGTCGGTTAAGCCATGGTGACAGCCGGTCGCAGGTGGGCTCAACGGCGGCAATCGCCACTGTGCACGGGGCCGCTGGTGTCGTCCTCCATGAGGTCCTCGAAATGCGACATGCTCAGACTCGTCGCTTCCTCCGTCACCGTCAGATCCGGCATCTACGGCAGAAAAAACATTCGACGTCCTGTAAAACGTACCGTCCACGAGTGCCAACTCGAACTTGGATAATCGGGCCTGAACTTGGATGGGATGCGAGGCGTGACAGGGAAGATGAGAGTCCGATGAGTATTTCCGAATGCGAGATCCATTAGGAAAGTATATAGAAACGGATACGCTGGAAATCTATTATAAAAATAGGGATGTTTGGACTGTCACACAATCTTTCATGAAAGAGTGCAGGATCAGATGTGCCGATGAAATCATCACAAGTGAAAGCGGAAATAGATAATGCGTTTATATTTGATCACATTCGTCATTGATTAATAATATGAGATGCGGAAGATGAGTTTACGTGTATGTGAACAATATTGAACGTTTATTGCTATTTATTTGTGTACATATATGACAGGATATGATGAGATTTGTGATAAAATGAGCGATAAATGTAGAGAATCTCAATCGAAAGCTGTTAGATAAAAATATTCAAAGGTGGAAAAAGTTCGGTATTTGTTTAATTAAGCAATCAGTCTTAAAAACGTAAGATACACAGTGATAGAAAAATGTACTAACTTTCAATAAATATTTGTTAGAATAGTACTAGCTGAACATTTATTAAATGTAAACATGTTTATTTGGTACAAAAATAATTAATTTTATTTAATTATATCATTTTTTATTTAGTAAATATTTATTTACGATAAATGTTAAATATTCAAACGAACTTTTATTAAAAAGTGCATTTTTTCTCAGAGTAATAAATAAGAAAATTAAATATGTTGATAAGATGTAGTTTTCAATAAAACTCCTTACAGAAAGCCAATTTACTACTGGTCTGTTTAATATTGGAAATATTATTTACTTTAAGTATTAAAAATCTTTTTTTTTCGGCTGGAATCTGATTCTTTCTTGACGCAAACGAAATTTCATTCCTATTTTTATTCAAATTTCAATTTTTATTAAATAAAGGTTTTAACATTTAAGTTAAACTATTTTGTAATGTAATAAAGGTATTGAAAAAAGTGATCCTGAATTTTTTTTTAATCTTAGAACAGTAAGTAGAACAATAAAAAGAACTTGAACTGGACAAAAAGACCCAGATTGCAGACAGAGAGAGTAAAAATATGATTCCAGATGAAAAGTTAAAAGTGAATAAGTGTTTTTAATACTTAAAATATGTAATGAATCACTATTATACCTTTCAGTATTAAATTTCTGTAAGGGACAATAAAAAGAATTAGAAAACATAAGATTGATCACTCCCTTTCGACTTCAAATGATTTGAGAAATTAAATATTTGATATTATCAGAGCTTAACCGTCTACATTATCTCTGTACACTATCGAAGTAAGCTGATTGAAGCTGTTTCTCTGCCAGGCGCAGTTAACTCCGGTGGTAACTTTGTGAAGTCACAGACGGGTCGGCTTACTAGAACCAGAATTAATTTCCAATCGCATTTCAGGCGCAAACGACTGTGATTCAATTCGCCTGCCGTTATATTATCGATGCAACTAATTCGTCGGATTACTTGCCGGTCTTTGCCGAGAATTTGTATGAATTATGTACGACGAAGCTCACTCGTATTGCACCGTATAATACCAAATAAAAGAAACTACAGGACAAAATTAAATTTAGTACATTTGTAAAACACGTTTCTTGAAGATTTTTATAAATTGATTCATATAATTTCTATAATAAATCGGCCGTGACTGACACTAGTTTAAATTTGAAAAATCGATTTTATCAAATGCGGTAGAGAGCGTGACGTTATTTTTTAATTTTTTAATATATACATCTTATATACACATATATACAGGAAAGGTGGTACAATTGGGGAAGTAATTTCATATGTAAAAAGTATGTAAGTCAACAATATAGAAGAAAATTTTTTTGTTATAGAGCTCTGTTTTTGAAAAAATTGGGTTTGAATATACATTAAATATGCGTGTTACTTACCACAACCTACTTACAATTAGTTTGTCCAATCTGACTATTCACCGTTATTTCTATATCAGTCTGGATTTGGTATATTTCAAAATAATGCAATAAATTTAAATAATATATTTATTTTACTAATTAAAAAATTATTGAAAATGTCTCTACAAAAAAATTTATTCTACATTTCGACTTTTACAGGAACAGCTTCACCCTATATGATTATTAAAGATGCCTCGAAATTGAGCTAAAATACCAAATTCGTATGTCTTTTATCTCTTAGTATACATACAATAATTTTCCGATTCTTTATTACACACCATGGATCATTCGGTGTCCTAGATTAATTTTCAACACTTCTACAAGTAAATAGTTTTACAAAAATATACAAAAATTATTAAGTGATTCTTACATACGTATATACTTTAACATTTTTTAAAAGTATTTGTATTGTGTATTGCCTAATAAAAAGGAAAGAATAGAGATTATTATTTAAGTGTTACTAATATTTAAAAAAAAGAAATTGTGCAGGACACGGATGATCCAATCGTGTGATGATGACTCAATAATTAATTAAAGGTAAATTTAATTAATTATTATTTATATATATTTTACTGACCAAGACGTGTCTAATTCTCATCAACCTTCTATCAAATTATTATTTTTTTTTTTAATTTGACAGTATCCTATATTAATCTTTTGTTAATTTCTATAAATTCGGAGATTAATGGGACACAATTTTGCAGGAAGAGAAAGCTGCAGAATGTATTTCTTATCTGTTTTAATAATACAGATCTCTGGTTTGGCGACCACGTTTCGTGTAATTTCATATTTGACGCGGTATTCCGCGAAGTGATCGCAAGCACCTATTTACATAACCGCCGTGTACTCGAACGGCGCGGAGGGCGTTAAATTTGCATGAAAAAATGCCGCAACGTGCTATTGCGCAACGCGGTTTCTGACGTTACAGCTCATTCGGCGATTATCCTTTGTCTCGACGTCGGAGTGGCGCGCAGCCGTGTTCTTCTCGCGAAAATATACGCGCCGAGATGCGAGATAAAAGGTATAAGTCTCGCGTGAGGTAGCTGCACGTACGATAAGAGGCAGACGGGACGATAAGGACTGCGCACCCGCGGACGTACGCACGATGCCGGTGGTAAAAGTAAATATTTTGTATGACATTCAGGCGCGTACGGATTTAACGCGTGCAATTACGTTTTTACAATTATACAATCTCGGAACGGAGCATTGCATAAATCCTTTGCGTATACAGTGCCTTCTCTAGCTGAAATAATTCATCGCCGAAGTAAGAACCACTTTTCGCAAACTGTAACGTTTTGTTTCAACATAAAATAACGAATTGAGAGTAAGAAGTCTGAATATACACTCCAGGTTAAAAGTTTGGAAACACCTTCTAAAAATTGGTATTTTTAGAACTACTTGCTTAAATATCCAGAATAATAAAATTTTTTAACAATAATTCTTCGTTCGTAAATTATCTATGCTTGATTTATTGAGTCTAGTAATAACATCTCTATTTATACACTCCAAATCGAAAGTTTGGAAACATTTTCTAAAAATTGATATTTTCTAAATTATTCAAATATCCATAATAATATGCTTTTTTAATAATAATTTTTCAGATCCAATAACAGTTACTGGATCTAAATAATTATTATTTTATATAACTTTTAACAAAATAACTTTCGGCTTGAAGTGTCAGAAGTGTTATAAGCAGACTTAATAAATCAAGTACTTAAATAATTCACACGAATAAGTACATTGCTCGACGGATTAGTGAAATCGTTGCCAGTTTAGAGATATATAATCCATTCACTATATTTTATGTATTATTATTTCAAAATATACATATTCTATCCTTGCGTTTTTTCTGAAAATAATTCATCGTTATCTAAGGCACATTTGTACGACATCGTTTACATTTTGCGTAAGATAAATCGAGGGACGAAATTAACGTTAAAGCAAACCGGTGCGACGGTTAAGTGTCGTGGTAAAATTCCTCTGTGCACAATACGCGAGACACTTCTCTCGCTTCAGTCGGAACTCGTCGCGCGAATCGCGGTGCGGGACGTTATCAATGTTTAAATTTCTCTAACCGCGAGGAAGCTGCTTGTCAGACTACTTACTCCCCGACGGAACTTTATCTCGAACAATAATTCAACTCATCCTTCTCTCGGTACGTCATCTCGTGTCTCCTTCGTTATCTAGCGCGTCGCAGTGTGCGACTCCGAATATTTCCAAAAGTGCGACGAACGCGAACATAAATTATAATAACGTCAATGCATATCATTCTTTTCTACGTGCTATCACATATAAAATGAATAGAATTGGTGCACACGATGCAATAAGTTAAAGTGAAATAAATATATGTTTGTCTCACTTCAATTTATTTTACATCGTGTGCACCAGTTCACAGAGAGTGCAGGAATAAAAAAACAGACTTATTAAAAGTTTTGCGGATATGGGCGGACGTCAGTTGCGCTGCTGTCAGTAACGGATGTAATAAAAATGTTAATATCTTCTCTTTCTCTCTGTCCATATTCCCTTGACGACATGGCCTCTTTAAGAGGCCCAAATCTGTCAAAGATCTGTCGTCGTCGAAGCGCGTCGTTATTAGGACTTGAAGAGTTCTTAATCGCATCACGAAGCTGCGCATGTCAAACCTCGTATGTATGTGCGCGACCTTATCTGGTCCACTAATTCAACGATAACTTTTGCCGTGCTCATCTCACAAAATATCTCCGTCATCGGGCGTCCTAAAGAGCGACGGTGACGGCGATCAACGCCGACGGCTATCTCCCAAAAATTCGCCTTCTTCGCTCGGAGCGAAATCGTAATGACAAGCAAAACAAACTAGAGCGATTTATAAGAAGATCAGACTGCGATAAGTCGCAATTCATTATTCGGAACATAATCCATTGTCGATATACATAGAATTGGCAGATGGGATGTCAGTTGCTATGTATATATCGAAAAATTAACACTTTGAATAATAACGAAGCAAGAAAAAATAGTCAGCCTCTTTTTTAAATGGAAATTATAATAATTACAATAAAATAATTAAATTAAATTAATATAATTATAATAAAAATACTTATTTTTATTTTTATTACAATTATAATAAAAACAGTTTTTATTATATAATTGTGATAGAAAAGTCCGCCTTTTTGTGGGAATTATTGCAATTATCTTACTCAAAGTGTGAAACTGTACGTGCACGTGTAAAATTGAAAATTTGCATAATGCTCACGTGAGATGCTACAAATTGTCACGTTCAAGTGCGAACGAAAATTTCGAAAGGTGTCTACAAGACTCATGGTGTCCCGCAATCGCTTCGTCATCAAGAGATCGAACCGATCGAACGGTGCTTGAGAGGTCGTCATTGAATGAAAGTCGCTCGAGGCGCGGCAAGAGACGATACGTCAATTGTACGTAAATGAGAAAATATTTTTCATTATGCAAACATACGGACGGCTTTGTATCGATCTCCGGTTGCATAATAAAATCGTTACCATCGCTGTCAAAAGACGGCATTACCTCGTGTGCGCACTCGTGTACGAGAATATCGATAAACGAGTACGAGAAAGAGAGATCGCGAGTGAAGTAAGCAAACAGCTACTCGCCTTCGTCTTTCTTTCTCTCTCAGAACAGATGCACGCATTACGAAACTACTCTGGCGAACGAGCGGAAGGTTTATTCAGATCAAGGATCGAATCGACCGTTACATTTGATGCCGTTGCTATAGCATCGAAAATCAATTGCGCGACTGTCGCATTAAGATTAAATGACTCGCTGTTACGAAACTATACTTAATAAGACTGACTGAAATTAATAAACTGAAATTAATAAACGATATTATTCGTATATAATCGCATATTAAGAGGAAAAATTTCCTCTCTACTTGAAAAATAATTCGCTTGTTATTTGCTTACTAAACGTTACGTAACATACAAAAATATTAAAAATATTAACGCTTACAAAAAAAACAAAAAATGTGATAAAAATATATAAAATATATAAAAAATATATAAATTATAATATATGTATAAAAGAAAATATCATACTCATGAAACATTAACAAAATTTATTTAACCCTGACTACCATGTCATCCATATATGAGTGATGTGTATAATTCGCAAGCATCTCGTTATTCATTTGTTGATGACGATTTTATTTACTAAAATGATTTTTTTATTAAGCATTTAAAACATCAAAGGGCGGTTGTTCCATCTTCTGATAAACTTAATACTTTATCTAATAGATAAACAAAAGAGTAAAAGAGTCAATCTGGGTTGTTCCACCATTCGGTAAACTTCAGTTGTCTTAGCCCCGTTTTCACAATTTATGGTTACTTAAAGATTAAAGATTACTAAGAAATTCATAAATGAATTTCATTAATGAATCTCTTGGTAACCTTCAATTAATTCAATTTAGTTAATCACATACACTGAAAACGGGTCATACACTCTTACTTTCTCATGCTCTTATTCTTTTATAAACTCTTTTGTTTATCCAGATAAATTACCACATAGTTTATTCGAAGATGGAACAATCAACTCTAAAAGAGTAAGAGAGTAAGTTGAAGTTTATCGAAAGGTGAAACAACTCAGCCTCTAAAAACGATATAATTTATACTAATATATTAAGAAAACAAATGAAGTATTAAAACAGTAAAATCAAACAAAACAATGTATTTATTAAATTCAATGCCGAAATAAAGTGTTGAACATGATTTATTGTTAAAGGATAGCGGATAAAAGGAAACGAATCTGCAAACGCAAATGCAAATAAATTATTACGGAAGTTAAACATAAAACTTGCATGATATGAATAGAAAGATGCAATGATCTAATTCGAAGCAGCGGATATAACGAGATGTGGACCGGATAGGAAAGGATTTTATACTTACCTTTCGTTGCTCGAGTTTACTCCTCGAAAAGGTGTTAAGCATGGCGGAAGTAGACGCCCAGTTAAAGTCGGTAACCGGAAGACCGTGTGCTTTCGCTTGCAGCTCGAGCTCCTGCACGCGCAGAAGTAATCTGCGATTCTGATGCTCCAATTGTTTATGCCTGTGCTCGTTCTGCTTCATCCTCGTAAGCTCGTTTTTCAACAGTTTTATATACTCCACCGACGACTTGAGAATTGTACCTTTGTTCGGTCTAACGTCCCTAACAATCTCATAATATCTGCAAAAAAAGAACCAAACGACGTCATTTCATGTTGCAACATTTATATAAATTTAAGGGAAAACTATAAACGCCATATATATATATGTACTCTAAAAATATGGGTGTTAGATTTAACACCATGGATTTGAAACTATAATGTTAAATCCCCATATTCATGGTGCTAAATCCATACATTATGTTAGTATTTATATCAACATCAAATAGTGAGAATTATATAAACACTTCGTGATGTTAAATTCATACTAATATTGTTTAAAGTGTACACACACATCTGTTTTTATACGAACATTGTCATTTTAGTTTTTCGAATTTAATTAATTAGCCTTTTAGCATATTTCTTCAATAATTTTACATACAGGGTCATCGAAAAGTATCGGACCCCCCTAATATCTTCAGTTAGAATGCATTTTGAAGAAAATGTCCAATAGCAAAGTTGTATGGTTTCAAGCGAGGAGTAAGATGATGACCTTGACTTTGATCTTGACCATGTCCTTTAAGGTCATTTCAAGGTCAACCTTATTTTTTTAAATGGAACCCCCTACATTTTATTGCATATTTTTATAGCTTATCTCGAGAGCTTTCCAAAACACTATAATAAAACATTTTTTCATTAAGTACTTTTTGAGTTATAAAGGTTTGAAGTTAACAATTTTTTGACACAAAATGTAAATCTTGTAAAATATTATTTAGTTTTCAGTAATCATAACCTTAATACTTTTGTGCGCGGAATAATGAGACCAATTAAATGGTTAAATGTTTAAAGAAAATACATTAATCAAAAAGTGTCGGATCCCCCTAATATTTTCAGTAAGAATTGTTAACTTCAAACCTTTATAACTCAAAAAGTACTTAATGAAAAAATGTTTTATTATAGTGTTTTGGAAAGCTCTCGAGATAAGCTATAAAAATATGCAATAAAATGTAGGGGGTTCCATTTAAAAAAATAAGGTTGACCTTGAAATGACCTTAAAGGACATGGTCAAGATCAAAGTCAAGGTCATCATCTTACTCCTCGCTTGAAACCATACAACTTTGCTATTGGACATTTTCTCCAAAATGCATTCTAACTGAAGATATTAGGGGGCTCCGATACTTTTCGATGACCCTGTATATAATATATAAAATTAATTCATCTTTCGTTCACTTATCTTAGAATTTACGTTTCAAGGTTACATTATTTTTATATTTTTTTGTTTTCTTATTCATGAATTATATTATTTTAATATTAAAAAACGTTAAATATATCGATATAAATTAAGCAGATTTTTTAGACTCAGCGTCAATAATTGTTTTACAGGTTTTGTCGTCAGTTCCGAAGGATAAATTAATGTCAAACTGTATAATTTATTAATAAAAGACGAATAATTTTTACTCAAGATGTTTCAATCAATAAAATATGTATTTTGTATTCTTAACGTTCTTGCAATCTTCTTTACACCTATCGTCAGTAACATCGAAGGGTTGTAACATGCATGCGATTCCTCGGTACAGGTTGTATAAAGAACAGTCATAAGAGAGATTCGTGAGAGCGTTGAGCTCACGTTTTCAATTTTCTCCTCTCAGAAAAACATAAAAAGATGATGACGCCCCTAGTAAAAGGGAGACTGTTGGAAAAGGGCCACCAGGGTATTTGAAACCCCAGACGTCGCGATTATTATTTCGTCAGAACCGTGTTTGAGATAGGGTGTTTCGTCAGGAGATTCCCAAAGTTCCTCAACCGACCGTAATACGACTGATATTACCGTCTGTCAGAATCCCGGCCGCCATCGTCGTTTCGAGGGCCGCCTTCGAGATGGAATTCCGCGCGGGAGTTCACGCGGAATATCAGACGGACGGGGACCGATATCTCGACGAGGGACGCAAGCAACGAAGTCCCGAAGAATCTCCATAACATGCGCCGCGTTCTTGTACTCTTCGCACTTTTTCCTTTTTTTTCTCTTCTTTTTTTCTTTCCCGGCACACCCCTTGTGTCTCGCGCCTTCGCAGATACGGCGATTTGTCGTTAACCTGGAGAATTTCTCACTGTGGCGCTTTCAAAAAATTCATGAGGAGCATTCTGCATATGCAGAAACGAGAAGCAGAAGATAGCATCTTGGAGGTGTCTCCTTGCTCGCAAGAGACATTCGCGATGATCCAGCGCGGACAATCTCGCAACGCCAGTGTGAGGAATGTTCGGCGAGCGGCTCGCGAATAAAAACGTAAGAGCAAGAAAAATTTAGGATTGCCAGAGAAAGTGCGCATTTCTTTAGAAACACGTAATATTTGACACTGGACGGCGTCAGAAATGGCTTGAAAAATGTAGCATACCGTGTTCTCGTTCACTTTGCACATAAATTTCGAACGTTGAATGTATATTAAAGTGGATACAGACTTGTTGTGTATCAATGCAATGATATAACTCGGTGTATCTTTACATACGCAGTTGAAAAATTCCTATAAAATGCAACACATTTTATATGTTCTAATAATGTTCTAAAAATATGTTAATTTAATACATGTAAAAATTGACAGAAAAAAATGTAACACCTTGACATAATTTAGAAATAATAATTGTGAAAGTATATTTCTTCAAGAAAATTAATATATAATAAATAAAATTAACACTAATTTTTTATTCACTTATTTTAGAATTTAAACATTATGTAAAAGTTAACATATAAAACGTTACATTTTGATACAATTTAGATCCAAATTGTAGAAACACATTTTTTAAATAAAATAAATTTAAAATAAAATTAACACTTATAATATAATATGTTAAATTAACACACATTTATTTATCTTAAAATTTGTTTTGAAACCACATTATTTTTGTTATTCGTTCATTTATATAAATTGTATTATTTTAACACTAAGAAATGTTAAATATTAATTTAACATAAAATACTCAACATAACATAATCATATTATATTAAAATAACACTCGAGTATAGAGTTAGAAACAAATTTTAATAAGGACCAGTTTTAACACAGATACAAAATGATTTTTACTGTGTTTACATTATTAAAACACAATTTTGATATGAAACGATGATACTATATACAGATACGCAACAAGTCTGTATCAACTTTTACGGAATATGTGGTGCGAGTCATATCACATAAAAATGTCGAGATTGGAAAAAGAAAGTATAGATTGTATAATGCAGCCGCAGGTAGCGTTTTTTTCTCGAAAACAAAATAGTATTGTTCGTAGATGATCAATAACATGTTCAAGAGATAAGATATATCTGATAAGGTACAGATATTATCTGTAAACTATGTAATTTTTGCGATAATACAAATCAGTATTTGTAATTAAACTTATACAGCTGGAAAAAATTAGATTATCTAAAAATTAGATTATCTTTCACAGATATGCCATTCCGATATGATCATTAATCACGCTTTTTTTGACATTGATATCGATAGCTCATTTGCGTCGTCAATCTTATGTGTCGTGCCGTGACAAATATTCGAAGGGTTAGCGAAAACCATTGACGCGACGCGACGCAAGACCAATATGAAATTTCTCGTAACGGACACCAAAGATTTGCCGTGAGAGTTCTTCGTCGTGATTTAAATATTCCCATGCGAAACTCGGGAACAACACTCACGGATTTTCGTCGTTACTCACACTTTTTTCCCTTCACGCCGCGCAGCCGTTGATTTACGACGAAATCGTTTCGTCAATTTATCGCCCGAAAAATCGCAAGTTGCCGGCATTTGCAAAGGAGAAAGCCTATGATAAGGTGGCATTCGTCATGTCTCGGCGACACATCCATCCTTCGTGGACTCCACGATGAATACTCCCTCGAGAAACCATAATCCTCCGCTTTATCTTGCGAGAAAAGAAGGATTGAACCATGATGCGAGTATTGCACCCTTAAACGCAATCAAAAAGTGCTATCAAAATCCTGAGGATATGGGAGGAAAACTAAGACAACAACCTGCGTACTTTCGCAAGTCTGTTTTTTGCAAAAAAATCTTCAAATTAATTTAACACAAATAAAAACGACGATCGTAATAATACACAAGAAAATAAAGTATCAAATAAAAGTTTTTTTAACTTGTGGAAATTATTTAGTCTCGAAACTTATACTCATACACAGTAAAAAGCATTTTGTATTTGTGTTAAAACAAGTTTCTGTTAAATCTTTGTGTTGAATTTTTAACAATTTTTAACTGATATTCAATATTTCTTAACGTTAAAATAATATAATTTATGAACAAATAATAATACAGTAACGTAATAATAATATAGTTTTAAAACATAAATTCCAAGATAAATAAATAAAATGCGTGTTAATTTAACTTACTATATATATAAAAGTATTAATTTTATTAAAGAATATTTCCAAATTGTGTCAGTGTTACATTTTTATATTAATTTTTATATAAAATTTGTATTACTTTCTAACAAATTTATCTTGTGTTAAATTAATACAAAAATTTGAATGGATCATTTGGGTGAAATGTGTTAAATTTAACACAAATTTTCCAATCGCGTAAAGCACATTTTAAAACAATTTAAAATAAAGCTACAGAACATGAAATATAATAGTAAATTACAAAGCAGCATAACTACAAATAATTAATAATTATCTACTGTTTTATGCTTTGCGGTAAAATGGTCCACGTTTCTTGTAACAGCGCAAATGCTCTCGTGATGCTGCTAATAATTTACATTACCTCGACAAAACTGTAATTAAATTCACGCGCGATCGCGGATCGCGAATGGGCGCGTCGCTGCATGACTCGCGAGATTTTGCGCCTGCCGAGCAAACTCCGAAATCAAACAGCCGCTGGTATATTGCATAAAACATCACTTTTCCACGTGAGGCGTCGTCATGTTCCATACAACTTCGCGACGAGCGAATTTGTGGCCCTGAGGGTTCGCGTACTTCGACCCGCGAGCTGCGTTTCTCCGTAAACACGATTACTACACCGAATTCGATGTTTTATTAATTTTACCTAAGAGAAAAGCGCGCTTATATTTTTCAACAGTGAATTTACTGAATTGTTCACGATTTACGGATTTTCTGGATTCAACGGGAATTCTGTTGCCGTGTTTCCAGTTAATGCGAGTTAACATTCCGAATCGCTACATGTAGTTTCCACAAAACCAATGCGGGTTTTGCCAACTTTTGCTACCGAACACTTATAATTGGATCCATTGTACAACCACGATAACTTTTTAATCAATAAATTTTAATGCAAGATACTTTTTCTATATTCTCATACTATACATAGCTGCCTTGCTTCAAAAGTGACACAACTCAAAAAATTAAGTTTCCTAGAAAAAGCGAAAAGTTACTTTTTACTTAACAGAAAATTATAAAGTAATCAAGTAATATAGGCAGGTTGTCCGGAAATTAGTGCATCATAATATCATAGCAAAATATCTCGTTAACTATTGCGAAAATTGCAAAATGGTAGACTCAGACTTTTCGACTCAGTTTAGTCCGCTCTATCTTACTATGATATTCTGATGCGCTAGTTTTCGGACATCCTGTATATAGAAAAATATATTTTTAACATGATCAAATGTCATTTTTATCATTTTGATTTCATAACTCTTAAAACACTACTCTTTTTGAGTTTTAATGATTTTTACGACCTTTTTTTAAATTACTCTTTTTGAATTGTAACGATTTCGACGATATTTTGAAAAACTATCCTTTTTAAGTTGTAACAATTTCGATAATTTTTAATAAAATTAAGTTAGTTTATTTTTGATGATTGATACGTAGTGTTTATTTGACTCATTCATGATAACAGTTTCAAAATAAAGCTTTTTAAGTTGTGTCACTTTTGATTGACACGCTTAAGAAACGCTATCTATCATATAGCTAATTAATCTTCATTTATTTGTGTTGACATCAAAAGCAGCCTTCATATGTTGGATAAACGCCGAATGTAGGTATGGCAAAAATGTAGGCCATTATTTAGTTAGCTAAAGAACTGTTTCAACATAGCGTCGTGCAAGTTCGTAGATTCAATTACCGTTTCATTATTGTTAAGGAGCATGCGATCGAATAGTTAAACATTCCGCGTTTCGTCAGAGATGGAGTGACATCGGCAGCGCGTTTCAGGCCTCCTTCACGACTCCTAGTCGCGCGCGGTTTTCGTACTTGCACGCGCGTCGGAAACGAGTTTGCACGATGAACAATAAACAGCCAAGTGCATCGACGGGGGTTTCTCTCCATCGCTCGCCTTAATGAGGAACGACGTAAGGAGCGTGAGGGTGGCGAGGATTCGGGGCGTTTCATAGGAAACGAGGACTATTCCGAAACTTGAACGCGATGAACGGAGACACTAGCACCGGAGGAAGGGACGAAGAGAAATCTGTGCCGTGTTTGCCGGTGTCTTTAGAACCAGGGCTCTACTTCGTTATCGCAGGCGCGCTATCGCGCCGAGTTTACCCGCGTTCTGCTTGATATCGTTCCCAGCCAAAGCCGAAACTAAAACCCTACAGGAGAAAGACGTTACAGAGAAGACGCCTAGACACTTACAAGAAGTTCTAACGCGCGTTATTACTGACATTTATTCTCCCTTCCTTACTGGATACGATTAATACGAACAAATTTTGTCAGCCGCGACTTTGAGAAAAATAAAACTAAATTTTCCCACAATTGTGCAGTTATTTTTATTGCATATATGTATAGTTAAATATATGTCTAAAGAATAAAATTTTATATTTAAGAATTAGTCTTGGCCATAAATATGAATGAGTTACTTCAATTTTTTTACATAATATAATATTTGTGCTACTTTGTAACATTATACTCATCTTGTGTTAAAAATTAACACAAAAATTTGTATGAACAGTTATTTAGAAAACGTGAAATATGTTAAATGTAAAACTGCGTTATTTTTTATGAAATACAATGAAAATTAATAATAATTGACAATCTGTAATTAAGAGTTGGATTTCTAACATGTTTTATGTTATTTACAATAAAAAGATTATAAATTCATTGAATTATCTCTATCTTGATTAAAAATATTTGTTTTATATCCGCTTGATTCATATCAAATTTTTTTCAAGTAAACTCGCACCCATGAAGAAAATTGTGCAATATGTATGTACTTGATACACGGTTGACAATTTATCTTTATCACTCGCGATAGGCCCCGAAGCATTATCACACGTTTGCAGCGACTGCACGCCATTGTCTTATCGATGTAATGAGCGTCATTAGATAAAAGGCGCTTGGTGAATCGAGGACGTATGTGCGTACTAATGTTGCACGCAATGCACAGATGCGTGGACAATGCGGTTCGAATATACACGCGAGACCAGAATGTCAATCGGGAAATTTAAAATGCGCGTTAAATGCAATTCCAGAGAGGCATTGAAACGGAGTATAAATTATCGCTGACAAACACAATCGAGGTAAAGCCGCATTAATTCAACTTTCATCAGTTTCATCTCGTCAGCTCCGAAATATCGAGAGAGAAATTCGAGACGTGGAACACGTTAATCCCAAAGCGTGCTCGCGTTATCGCATCTATCAGTGACGTGTCGAAAAATATGATGGGAATATGACGGCAGATAAAGAACGCACGCCATCCTGCACGCTTCTCCTTCATCGGGCGCAAATAACGTAAATTACAATATGTTAAATCAATAATTATGAACAACGAATTTTGCGTCTCTCTTCGCGCGAAGAGTTTGCGTGAAAAACGTTGGTAACAAAAATGAAGAATTATATTTTAAATAAAGGATTTTTAGTAATTAGTCAATTTCCTCAGTGTTGATTATAATATCTCTCCATAAATTTTTACTTCCTTCTAAAGTTAATCAAAATTATAGACGATAACGCAGACGATAATTTTAACATGGAAGTCGATACAATTAAAAAAAAATCATATTGCTCCCTTACTTCAAAAATGACAACCAGAAAAACACGCGACTGTCGAATTATACTAATGAATTATTACGAATGAGTTAGGTAAATTTTACTCTATCAACCATAAAAAATAAACTAACTTATGACATTATAAAAATAAGTAAAAAGTAAAAGTAACTAACGTAAAAGTAAGTAATCGAAAGTGACTAACTAACTTAATTTCATAAAATATTTTGCAAATCGTAAAGAAGAATGATTTTTTTAAATTGTCAAAATCGTCACAACTTAAAAAGGCTGTTTTTTAAGGATTGTGAAACTAAAATGACAAAAATGACATTTAATTACGTTAAGAATATATTATTTTGACCGATATTATTTTGTTAGCCAACAATTTTCTGTCAAGTTAAAAAAAAGTTTTTCCATTTTCTAGAAAATTTAATAGTGACGACTCAAAACGATCTAATTTTTTTATTATTGGTTGCGAAATCAAAGTCAATACATTTTTATCTTATTTGTCAAAGTAAATACATTTTTATCATTGCATAAAGATTTCGTATCGTTAATAAAGTTGAATATTACACAATTAACATTAGCCACGAACTAGTTTGTTCGGATTTTTCCATAGTTTTTCGTGAATCGATATTCAAAGAAATGAGGAGCACAAGAGAAGAGGCTGCCGAACCCGAAAGAAGGAGTTTTTAAGTTCGTCGGATGTTGACGCAGACAAATGGATCGATCGTCGGATTGATAAATGAACGACGGATCCATTCGGCTATTCTATGCAAAAGGGTCGCTCGTTAATACGTCCATCGTGTGTCGAAGAAGTCTCGAGAAGATTCGTGTCAGGGATCATGTCCGAAACAGGTCAGACACGAACTGATCGTCGACATAGAATCCCGTGAAAAATAACGGCAAAGAAAACAAACGTCTCTTCCATCACCGATGCGATGCATGACTAACAATAAGAAGAAACATTTTTGCTCGAAATACTCATTTGAGATAATTTGCACCGCAATGCATTTTTTGCCTAAAAGTTATTAACTCGTTATCAAAAAAGGTTTTTGTAATTTTGCAAATAAAACTTGCAAATAATTAGAAATAGAAAGAATAGAATAATAGAATTTTGTTCTAAACTCTAAACTCTAAACTATCAATTAGGTTTATTTTATAATTATTATAAATAAATTTCATCAGTCAATTATACATTACGGCCACGGTTGCCAGGTCCCGAGCACTGTACGGCTGGGGCCCGAAGGTTCGTGCGCTAGAGATTTCATATTTCGACTGGAGACCGGCCGATTGTTTCATTAAAAAAAAAGAAAGAAAAAAGAAAAAGGCACAGGGTTTAATTCGTGTTTTGCGACCACTGTTATAGACTTTCTTTTTGTTATTAATATTTGACCAACATAAAGTATCAACACAATCACAGAGACCTTCTTATTATTATTACAAGATTTATACATACAGTACGAACACAATTACAAACTTTTTTATTATTCGTAAAATAACATAAACTGCGAACATAATCGCAGACTTTTTTATTACTTTCCACGTAATTTAAATATGTAATTAATAAATACCCCACGTGAACGAAAAACTGGAGATTTTTACCGTCTGCTGGAGAACTGCAGATTGATCCTAAAAACTGGAGTCTCCAGTTGAAATCTGGAGACCTGGCAACCGATTACGGCTAGTATTACGGTTTGGAAAAAGCAAAATTTGATTTAACAAGCCGAAGATTTAGCAAGCTGAAGATTTTACAGTTAAATAAATCCCTTCAAACATAAATGTCGAACGATATAGATAAGATTTTTTATGAGGCTACAACTCAATAGAATGGCGAATAATTAATGTATTGAATAATACATATGCTTAAATTAAAATTATCTCCTATCGTAACGAAATCAACATCGCAAAAAGAAAAACTGAAGTGCCACGATTATACGATGTTAAATATTAAATATTAAAATACTATGCATAATAAATCGTATTTGTTTCTTTTAACATTAACGGATATTTACATTAATCATAGTTGAATAAAACACTCGGAAACAATTAAATTACACTAAATTCCATTTTTACAGTATATTCAAGAAAATATATCATTTTCTAAAATGTGTTTCCTAAATTTAAATATCAAAGAAAAATTTTTCGAGTTAGAATGCGCGAAGTGCCATAAAAGATTAATTTTTGTAATGTACCTTATGTAGGATACAAGAACGCGTATGTCCGGCATTGTCGGAACGTGCAGTAACATGAGGAATAAACAACAAACTTGGTGTTTTTTAATCTCGTCTCCTCATATTTCTGGTTCGCGGCGTTATTCTTCCTTCGCATTTGCGTTCATTCACTGAGTTGAAGGACATCCTAAAACGAGAAAGCGTGGCGCTTTGCGCGGCAGGGTGAACGGGAAACAAAGCTGAAGTAAAGGAAGAAAGAACGAGCAGCCGTGGGGAGCCAGCGAGAAAGGAGGAAAAGCGAAGGAAAGAAGGATGGAAGGGACGAAGAATGGACTTCCGGTGAAAGCCTCTCGTCTCGAGCACCTGACCTGGACTAACTCGTCGTAAAGGGTCACGAACAGGAAATAATGGTCCGTGGGGAATGTGCAAAAGGCAAAGGCAAAGAATAAGAGGACTACGAGGAACGGGGTGGCGATGGCCAGAGGTGGAACGAGAGAGGAAGCGAGCGTGTGACGTGGAACAAGGAAGAAGCGAAGAAGAAGTAGGAGAAGTGGTGAAAGAAAAGAGATTCGTACTCACGGGTCATTGGTCTTGGGCAGGAGGGTGCCGAGCTCCTTGATCCTGTCGTTGATGTTGAAACGCCGCCGTCGTTCAACTGAAAACGGAAATTGTGCACATCAATCATGGCTCGCTCACGACAGATGAGATAGATAGATAGATAGATAGATCGTCTGTTAATTCGTCTGCTAAATGGTGCGACTCAGCGTGTGAGAACGACTCGTCTTGAATGATTCGAGTTTTTGATTCGAAGGCATTCGCCTCGTGTTTATTAAAGAATTGGTCTGGTTACCTAACGTATCAGATGAGAAATCTTATCAGATCTGAATGGAGGATACTAATTGCCACAATCGGCTATTATTAAGGTTGAAAATCAAATATTTATATGATGATAATACTGTAGAAATTATTTTAGATAAGTTTGTGGAATAATAAAATTTTTTGTCACATGGTTAAAAAATTTGTTTTAAATTTAATACATCTAACGTGTCTCACAAATGGTACATCTAAAGAACCTCACATTATTAATTATATAGAAAATTAGGTCCTCCGAAAGTTAATTTTTACATATAACTTATAATGTAATGAATGAAACATATCAAGTAGCAGATTGAAATATCTCAAGTAGCAGATTGAAGTTATTTGCATTTTTGTCATGAAAGATCGTTCTCTAGTAAATAAGATCTGAATACGAATATGGCCTTAAAAATTGTCTCTCATGTAAGGTTTCTAAAAAAAGAAGAATTCACCTCTCAAAAATGTCTTTTTTATCATTTTCATAAATTTATAACGCATAAACCAGATGCTCCAGCAACTTTAGAAAGGTCTAACACTAAAGTTTGGACTTTTATCTTTCCAAAAAAGTCGAAAAATTGGAAGTGCAATTACGCGGAAGCCATATTCATTCAGATTGCACTAAATTACCCCTGGCAGCCATATTGGATCTACCATTTCAAATTTTTGAAATCTAACTTCAGATTCGCAATCAACGACCCAAAAAACATAAAATTGCAAGATTTCACAGGAATCCATTAGGTAGAAAAAAATATGCCCCTCAAAGGGGTTATAATTGTTCACTTGCTCATAAATTATGTTATTTTAATAAATATTGAATATCGATTTAACACAAAACTTTCAAATAACACAATCATATTATGTTAAATTAACATTTCGGTATGTTAAAAATTTAATATAAAAATTTTAACAAAGATCGATTTTAACATAAGTACAAAATGCTTTTTACTGTGTAATAACGAAAAAGAATTTTCGTTTCTTTTTTAGTTATAATTCTAATAGAAAAAAGATGGCAAAGATATAGATTTTACCTCTATTTCCTTAGACGCTACGCTCTATAAATCTACCTACGGACTATTACAATATTCTCCTTGAATTTACAACCACTTGACACGATTGGAAGCAAACGCGGTATCCTTCGATTGCTCGATCGTAATAAATTATGTCGTTGTCGTCCTGAACGCGCGTGCGAATTGTCGAGGGTCAAATCGCCCCGTCTCTCGATATATCCGAAGTATCGTTGTCTCGTATCGAAGTTATTCGGGAAAGCATATCGCGCTTTCCGGAGGATATAGCGTATCTCCCCTGCGGAAAGACTACGAACCGGATCGTCCTATCGCTGGCACGTGACCCCGTTCTCGATCGATTATTCCGGCCAGGTATCTCTCGAACGGAGGTGCGAGAGGTCAACCCGCTTGGCTATCGGTGAACAGTGCCGATATCGCGATTGTAAGGGGGATAAGCTACCGGAAAAGTAAATTTGTCAAAGTGCGTATCGGACAGAAACATCACTACCTATGAATGACATAAATGAAACATACGGAACGATGAAAATAAAAGATATGGAATGGTCGATTAATTTTCTTTTGCTTTTTTATCCGTCAAAAATCAATAAATATATTTTATTTCCATTGGAATTAATCGACTCCGGATGCGAAGAATCGTAGATCGAAAGCAAAAGTTAACGGAAAACGAACAAAATATTTCACTCTTTATAAGTAGTAAATTACAAACCAAGATAATAAACTAATTTCCAGTTTGTCAATAATCTTATACAAGTAAATCAAGAAAGTAAATTCTTAGAGCTCTTGTTACTCTTTTTATGTTTTTCATTTTTTGTTATCCAAAACAAGATACTTCTGAAGGTACAAAAAGTGGATAAGAAATTATATTTATTATATTTAAGAAATTACAATTAAGAGAGAGACTTCAATTTTGAAATTCTGAATTTTGATCTTTGAGAAACAAAGAAAACATTGAATTAAAAGACTCCTCCGAGATAAAATTTTTAAGCTACAAGAAAATATTCTGACTTTGTGGAAGTCAAATATAGTTAAGGAAAAATCGATTCCAAATAAGATCTACATCCAATTCTGAAGCACTTCAAAGTGCATCACAGATCTACGTCATGCTAAACTAAATTCTGCAAATTGCTGATTCATACAGAGACAAATATTTGTAAACAGAACGATAGAACAGGGCTATAAAGGATACAAGATCGAGGAGATTCGCACGCGCGCAAAGAGATGAAGGAGCAGCCTTGAAAACTTTAAGGAAGTTGTAACTTCCTTTCTCGAATTCGATTCGCCTCGGGGGAGAGAAAGAGAAAAAGAAGCAGAGAGCGAGAAGTGGAGGAATGACGGAGAGAAGAGTGGGCATCAATGAGGACGGGAGGGAATTTCCTCTGATCCAGCTGATTAGATTACGATAGTTAATTCAGAGGAGCGTGAGGCAGAATGAAAAATCGATGTGGATGAGGACGGGACAAACGATGGCGATGAAGATCGAACCTACCCGATTCTGTCGGGAAGATGCGCGAACCTATGCTTTTCACTCGGAATCAAGAGACACGCCTTCCTAATCGACGACGACGAGTCTCATCAATCAGCCAACCCCGGTTTCCGGAAGGAATTATCCGCGAGATACGGGCAAAGATTAGAGAAAAGCCTCTTGTCAGCCTTGGCCCGGGTTTCTCTACGAAAGAGAATGCAAACTTACACTTCCCAGTGAGCATTACGAACGCTACAAGCGGATAAATAACGAGTCGTTTGCTTTCTGTTCTACGATTATAAAAATCGGGATTTTCTTCGTGTGTATTTTAGCTCAGACTTCTTCAGCGAATACGTTGAACTTATACATTTAGAGGAAAAAGAAATATTTACAGTGAAGATAACTATATAAGTGACAACTCTATAAGTTTTATATATAAAATTAATGTACTTAATTAAATAAACTATTTCATAATTATTGCAATTAAAACCGAACGGTTATGAAAATTTATTAGTTTTCATAATCAGCTTTAGTTGCAATAAGTATAAAATAATTTATTCAACTATATATATGTACATTAAGAATACATCAAATGATATAATCTCTGCAACACACAAATGACTGGAATTGGAAATTTATACTTTCCCTATATAAATAAATATATGTATACATGAAACAGTTCAAAGAGAATAATATTTATATTTAATGATACAATTTTAAGTTTAAATTTAAACATAATATAAAACAAGGAATTCAGTTTAATATAAACAAAATTTATATTAAAATGTTTAATAATAATAAGTTTAATAATAATAATAATAATAAAAATTTAATTTAAATAAAAAGTTCTCTGGTAGAAATGTATGCAGTTTTCCTAAACACTTATCCAGTTACAATCTAATATTACTGTATTCTCATTAGTTGTGCCACTGATTGTGAGTAGGAAATGGATAAAAACTCGAGTTTTATTCTGTCCGTTTTATGAGTAGTTAGCTTGCTTATTAATCAATTTAATATCCATTATTTGTTGTGTTTCTATTCAGTAAATGGATTTCGATTTTACACAACTTTTGTGTGCAGTAACTGCAAACACAGCGTTACATTCTGATTGAGATTCTAAGTAGTTTTCCTTCTCAGTTACTAGACAGAAGTTGGTATAACTGTTTAGTAACTGCTCAAAAAATGCATGAAATTTCTACCAGGATTTTCTTATTGTTTAAATTATTTTTTAAAAGGTCTACTTCTTATTAAAATAAATTTTGACTCAAGTTCTAAATCGTTGTCAAACTTTTGTATTCCTTTCATGCAATGTAGAAAAATTTTATGGTTTTCATAATTTTTTCATTTTATTAAATTTCATTTTATACATTATATGTAATAGTTACATCCTTAATCCTACATATAAAACTTGCATAGTTATCATCTATGTCACTACTATGTTTTTTCTCTGAGTAAAATATTCCAGATCTCTGATATTAACGTAATTTACTGGATTTAAGATCAATTTTTTTTAGAAAAAATTTCGACATTTTTATTCGATTCACAAAAAAATTTAAAGTGTCTAAAAATCGATTATAATACTTGAATGTATAATATATACAACTGAAGCGGTAGTGAAATCGTTTGATCACGTTCCTTGAGTGGAACAGATTTGAGAAAGCAGTAATTAATGATAGAGAAAAAGAGAAAGATTATACAAATTACTGAAAAGACACATTTGTAAATCGACTCGTGTTGCATACATATCGATCGCGCAGAAAAAGACGGCTTACACCTCGATAAGCACCTCTTTTGTCTCTCTATACGTATAGTGCACGTAGAACGCTGTACAATCGACAATGCACCTCGCGGGGATGCACAATAGTAGTCGATAAGTGGCGAGACAAATAGGGGGTGAATTAGCGGCGCGACGGCGCGACTATTTTTACAGAATTCCTATTTTATTTCCGATGTTCTCGCGTGCTCTGCGGTCGTTATTTCTCCATTCTCTCTTACAAATTCGATCCCGATTCCACCATGCCGCTCCGGTCAACTGGACTTTCATTACGTCCTCGATTGTTTTCGGAAAATTGGATGCTCCGGTTCCTCCCAATACGACCCCCGGCACCGCCCACGATTTCCACTTGTTTCGTTTGCGAACGCCGCAGCCATGCCATTTTTTATAATTTTAGCGACGCCTTAATCGCGAGAGACAACGGTGAGGTAGTGAAAAAACAGTAAATTACATCTAGAAAAAACTACATACAGTAGTTAAAAAATATATAATGATGTGCATCTTTTTCATTAAATCGAATTGTTGATTAAAGAAATCAATTTTAATATGTATTAATTATTATTTCATTTTTATGTATACGTAGTAATTTATTTTTACAAAAATTTGCTCAATTATGTATAATATTAAGTTGACATCTGCTATTCTTGAAATCGCAATTACGAATCAAACAAACTAGAATTACACCAACAAGATAGAAATCATTAAATTTTTGTTTTCTCTATTAATAAATATTTTGTATGTGTATTAAAACCAATTCTTATTAAAATTTTTGTATTGAATTTTTAAAATATATATATATATTTTAAATTATAAGTTCTCAGATAAATGAAGAAAATATATTAATTTTATCAAAGAAATGTACTTTCACAATTTGCTTGCCATTTGTATCAGTGTTAATTTTTTGTGTTAATTTTTTATATAATGTTTGTGTTACTCCCTAACATATTTATCTTGTATTAAATTATCACAAATTGGGTACACCATTTGGGATACTAATGTATTAAATTTAACACAAATTTTTCAACTGCAATTAAAACGCAAAAATCAATTTTTTCATGGTAACGTTTCACTATTGACACATCTAATAACACTTATTTAAAAAAGTACATATCTAAATATCTCTCATCTTGACCTAGATTTGTTATTCAAAACTTGTCAAAATGGGAAAAAGAATAATAGCATCTGTTTCCTCGTAAACGTACAAATCTAGATGTAATAAAGCATATCTGTAATACGTACGCACTTCCACACTCGACTCGAAAAATTCGCGCATGTGCAGCTAAGTTTTTTATTGCACCGCGCCGGAAAGCGAGGCGAGATAATTGAAGCTCACTGATTACTCGGTCAAATTTACAGGATCACCGCGAACACAATCGCGCGATTCGGCACGTAACGTGTATCGCATCGTAAAACAGAGGCCGACAGCGCAGCAGCCTGGTAAAAGCCCGGTACTGTTCGAATATCGTGGCTCGAAAATTGTTTAGTCGCTTGTTACATCCGCCGTGAAGGGAATAATCCATTTCGTCACTTTAATGAGAGTTTCAACAATGATCCTATTAATTTTCGACATTTAACATTTTTTCATGGAATTGATCGTAATGTTTTTGCAGGGTGTATGCATCTTAAAACTATCGTATTTGAAATCTACGTATATCTAAATTTTTTAATACAAATAACCAAAAAAACTATTTCAATCAAAGTTCAGTCAAAGCGGGTCTTGGTGTTTAATAACATTTTGCATGAATTTTATAATGTTCAGTTCAAGCAAACTACTTGTTGATTATTTATCAGTCTTGAAACACAGTCCTAAATTGAATCTCCAGTAATATCACAAATTAAATTAACAAGCAATTTAATATTACTGATGATAATAAGCATCTTTAAAATTTATTATAGAATATATTACTGAATTTTTTAAACATTTAAATTGTTTGTTCATTAAATTGAAAGTACGTTATTGTAAGATATTGTACAAGTATGTACATGAAATATCATACGTGATGCAAACTTCTTTTGATAACAAGAATATTATGTTTCATACGTATGCATCTGCGTCTCTTAAACAATCTTTTAATTCAGCTTCTTTATCATTAGTAAACTAAGATTGCGTGCAGTAGTAAGAAAAATAAAGATCGTAAAAGAAAAATAAAGATATTGAAAATAACTATAGATTCTGTCTATTATATTCAGAACATCATTTGGCATAAAAAAATTATTAGAAAATATTAAAAGTTGTCTCTCTTTTCAAAAATTAGAACTAAATTTAGAAAAATGACTTCGGTATAACAGCATAAAAATATGATCATTCACGTCGACAATGCTTATATTCGATCGCCGCCGTTGTTTGCGTTAACAAATAACAGTCAGACGTAAGTTTAATTGACTACATTTGTAATAATAATAGACGACTATTGCAACGACACAACACGGGGCATAGCAATACTCTTTTTCATTGTCATTTAAATAGTCCACTTATGTCGCAGACAGCATGTATTGATATAAGTGTAGTAAATACCGGTAACAATAACGACGTCATGGCACCGCCGATTGCTACTGTTGAGGTGTAAATTGCACAGTGGCGCTTATCAATTATTTCTACACGGGCAAACAAGTAATTGCTTGCAAAGTGTCGATCGAGTGACAATTCAAAGTGACACTGCGTATGAAGAAGCAGGATTAAAGCATCAATCTTATTACAAAAGCCATGTGTCTGAGAGGCGCAAGGTAAATTTCGAGCACGAAATTTTAAATATGATGATGCAACGAGCGTCAATAAACTCTCTTTAACGAAAAGTAAAGCAGGCAACATTCTTATAATAGATCACTGTAATAGTAATTTTGAAACTTGGATATCAACTTTGAAAAACGGATATCAAAACTTACATGTAATTAATTATTTGAATATTTCATAAATTGTATTATCTCTATGTAATTAATTAGAATCAATAAATCAATATTTAATAAGTACTGTAATGCAATCATAGAGGTGTTATCATAAATTAATGTTATTAAATATTAAAAAAATAATTACAGCTCAATTATAATTTCAAAACGAAAAAACTTTTTTAATAAAAAATTGATATTAAAAAATGCAAGGCACAAATTTTTTGCAACTTAATCGAGGAGAGTGGTTCTTGACTTACTCATATTGTGATTATCCTTTTTCTGCCTATCTTTCGCGAGAGCATGAATCTCTGCCTCAGTGAGCAAAAGAGGTTCTGGTTTAATTTGAAGCTCCGGTATATTTGTGAGACTTCCGGCTTGGCCGTCTTTCAGTCCGTCACCCAAGGAACCAGCCTCAAACGACAGGATGTCGTCCAGGAGGTCCTCAGCCTGCAATTACAAAAAAACAAACTGTCATTTGGATAAAGTTAACTTGTACAGATAAAAAATATATCGTGCGAATTTTTTATAGAAACCTCTAATAATTAAAAAATATATTAAATGCACAGTTGAAAAGTTTGTGTTAAATTTAATACATTTTACATGTCTCAAATTTTTGTGACATGTGAAATGTGACGTAAAAAATTTGGATAGATGACATGTATTAAACGATGTACGTACATGTCACCTATCTAAATCTTTGTGTTAATTTAATACAGGATGAATATGTAATTAGAAAGTTATACAAATATTACGTAAAAACTTACAATTAGTAAAATTGACAAAAAATGTAAAATTGACACAATTTGGAAACAAATTGTGGAAGCATATTTCTTCGATAAAATTAACATTTATAATATGTTAAATTAAAATACATACATTTTATTAATTGATATTAGAATTTATATCTTAGAATACGCTATTTTTATGTTATTCGTTTATTTATTTATAAATGGTTATTTTAACATTAAGAAATGTTGAATATCAATTTAACACAAAATATTTAAGTGACACAATAACATTATGTTAAATTATCACTTGAATAAAAATTCAACAGAAACATTTTAACAAGGACTGATTTTAACACAAGTACAAAATATTTTTTTACTGTGTAGCAAAAATCAGGGCGTCACGAATTACTATATAGCATAACCGATGTAAAAAAGAAAAAGAGAGAGAGAAAGAGAGAGAAAATACCAAGAAATATCAGAGAATCACATTAAAAAACTAAATTTACTATTGATAGAAGAAGGAGGGAGCAATCCTCAAGAGACCGATATGATTTATTATCGTTCCGTAATCTATTGATCTCAACTATCGTAATGAAAGAAACCTCCATTATGCAACCTATGCGAAACCGCGCGCTTTTACTTGAGAGTATTCGGTGATAAAGCGAACTCGTCGCCACCGTCGTGCGCGACAACATTACCAGGACTCACTCCGTGGTTAATGCAATTTTTCCTCGAGAATCTTACGATCGCGACGCAAATGATCGTTCTTCACGAAGGGTAAGGAAGCGAGACGCTGACGGAGGAAGGAATTCAAAGGGAGTGATGGAACCTGGAACGGAAGGTGCGCACGTCGTTAATAATTCCCGGGAGCGCGATCGACGTCGTTCGCTAAATCACCCTTTCATGCCTTAAAGACTCGTCGTTGTCTTCAGTGTGCAAAGCTCTCCGCACGATATATAAATCGTAATGTTATTCACAGGCTTCTCGTGAAAAATAATATGAAATGATTCGCGCGTCAACGTGTGATCGTCTTGCCGCATCGCGAAATCGAACTCTCTTCTTTCTTTTCTCTCTCTCTCTCTCTTCCTTCGCAGGGCATTTATTCACCACTTTCATCCACGTCCGTTCCATTCCGCACGCAGTAATTTCTGTCTCGAAAATGCCGATAAGCGATCGTTCGTCGTGAAACGTGATACGGATTTAAGTGCCGAATATCGTTCACTCGGTCTGTAAAATAATATACGTCGTGGTTTGTAGCGATAAATCCCGATCAGAACTCAGCGGAAACGGCGGATTTTTTTCATAGGATTATCTGTAAAACGTATCTCGTTGTAAATTAAAGATTGCGCAAAATGTTGTGCAGGTGATTTGCGCGATAAGAACGAAGTGCAAGACGCGAGGAAAAATAAGATTTACTGAATGAATGCATGTTGCCTTCATTCATAAGACGAATTAAAATTTAATTTCCTACGATCATTGATAATTCACATTTTTTTCTCTGGATAGCCAAATAAATTATAAACAATTTATCTTTTATCTTCCATTTTCTGAATTATCCTCTGAAAATTGAAAAATATATTCAAACTTATATTTATACTATAGTTTAAAAAAAAAGCCGCTTCTTTCAAATTGCTGGAAAAAATCGGAAAATTTTCGGTTTTTTCCAAAAAATTGGTTTTTTGGAAAAATTGTTGTTTTTGCTATGTAAAAGTAATAATAGTAACTTCTAAATTCCTTTATAAAATTAATGCGATCTATGAACTTATGTAGCATTATTTTTATTAAAATTTTTTAGTTATCCTTCTATTTTTATTATAGTAAAACCTAATCTAACCTTCCTTGGCAAAGCTTAAGTAGACAGATTTTTAACTTTATATTTAACGTTATTTTTAACTTAGTTTGTCACACTCCGGTCTAATGAACTCCTGAAGTGTCTCTTTGTAGTTTATTTTTTTTTCAAATATTTTGTTACGAATTCAGTTTAAATTGAAATTATTTTTTAGACCTACTATTATCATATAAACATGATGTTTGGACTCTATATTTTTAATTCTTACATTAATGGTGCAATAGTGTATGTTTTGTATGTTTTATTGAATATATTATGCAACCTCAATCTTTTATACAATTTCAAAATTTCTGTTAACTTATCCCGCCGTATACCCTATACGCAATTATTTTCTTTACGGAAAGAACCGAGAAGCAAACGTGATAGGTTTTACGAGCACGTGTGAATTTTTCCAAAATGAATTTTTCTATCCTTGGGGAAAAAAAAACCGAAAAAATCCGCGAAAAAATTGGAAAAATTGGGTTTTTTCCCGATCCTTTAAAACTATAATTTATACTTTCAGAATAAAAAGTATCCCTATCACTTGAGATTTGTATAAAGAAATAAATGAACGATAAATTACCACAAGATATTACGCTTCCAAGTTTCTAGTCACTTCATGTAATTCTAGCAAAAAGATAAAAATTCTTTGGAGAACATCGTCGCTAAAATCGTAAAAAAATTAAGCATATAGTAAATCGCTGCTCCGTAAGATGCGAGCCTCAAAGCGAACTCGCTTCGCCAATCTGCGCCGATGCATGTGCACTGCGGTCGCTGATGCAGCGTGTACGTGTGTGACGTTACGTAAACATTACGTAAACAATAATAGGCGAGCTCCGTGCCGACCTGTGGAACAACGTTTCGACGCCGACTGTTGCCGCCAACCGACGAGAGATGAATCGAGTTACCTCTCGGTCCGACGGACGCTCTTTGATGCGAGTGGACCGACAAAAGCCATGCGCCATGGCTGCGAGCGAGAAACACATTAATTGTACAATAGCCTGAATATACCGAATATATAGCGTATCGCGAAAGTCGCGCATCTCTCTAGATACTAGAGAATTTAAATTAAAACAATTGTTTCGAGTGGGTGACATACGTTAATTCAGAAAGGGTTAAAAATCAAAGTCAGAAATAGAGCTATTATTAATCTCTCAAGAAAGATTATGATTAGAAAGATTAATTTAAAACTTAATTTTTTTAATTTTAAGACATTTATTATTTAAAATTAAGCGTTGTAAAGAAAACGTTGAATTAAATTTAAGATCTATTAAAATATTTTGTATTTGTATTAAAACCGATCCTTGTTAAAATCTTTATGTAGTATTTTTAACATATTCGAGTGTTTAACATAATTGTATTATTTGAGTATTTTGCTTTAAATTGATATTCAACATTTTTTATCATAATGACACAATACATAACATTTGTAATATGTTAAATTAATACATTGAACGCATTTATATAATAAATATGCTTTTATAAATTACTTGTATTTTTTTATAAATGTTCATCGTGTTACATTTTTTGTGTTAATTTTTTACATATTTGTGTTACTTTCATTTTGTATTAAATTAACACAATAATTTAATTTAGATATTAAATTAACACAATAATTTAATTGGCTGGACTGTTAAGGACATGTAAAACGTTTCAAATTTAACACAAATTTTCCAACTGTGCGGAGATTGCGATGGAAAAAAGAACTAACAAGTTGTGAGTTATTTTCATCGTTAAAAATATTTTCTTGCCAATTTTATATGCTAAGAAAATTGTGCTTTTAGAATTGTAACGACAAGATACCGTGTAGGCTTCAAGGAACGCGCATGACACACGACGACGGCGAGAATGAATGGTCGTAAGTGTGAAGAAGATGAGAAGTGAGTAGATGGATGACAGAGACAGCATCGATCGCCGCTGTGGTCAATGAAACTGATGCGCGTCGAAAGGGAAGCGTGAGCGGTGAAGGGACTATAATGTATAGCGTATATGATACGCGATCAAAGTAAATTGCTCCTGCAATACAAGCACCAAGATGACGTAAGGTAAACGTCCCAGTGTCCGGACAAGTACCTATGTCCGAACACTTACACAAAATTTATTATTATTAATCTCAAATGCTTTTTTTATTACAGTATTATAATTTAATTGCATTTAAAGATTACAATTAAATTATAATATTACGTTTTAAAAAGCGTATTTAAGACTAATATTAACTTAAATAAATAAAGTGTTATGTAAATGGACGTAGGTTATGTCCGGACGTAGGTACATGTCCGGACAGTTACACAAAACTTTATTTATTTATATTAATATTAATCTCAAGTGCTTTTTTTACCTTAAAGATCAATTTTAATTGTCTTTAAGTTGTCTTTAAGTTGTCTTTTGTCATTAAACATCTATTTATATTATTATTTTCCGTCAGCATATTAATTTTCCAATTGTGGTCGGACACTGGTACATTGACGCATTCTATTATTTATTTAAATATTTTAATTAATAATTGTTACAAGTGGGTTCAAATAATTTTTCTTTGCTTAAGGGAGTCTTGAGTTTTCAAATGAATACAAATATTTATATTAAATATTTATATTAAAAACTTTTTTGATATAAATTGTATTATTTATGAGAAGCTAAACGTACGGCTACTGGGACATTTACCTTACGCGCAAACGTCCATCATAGTTTAATATTTTGCTCCATAACACATCTTTATTACGAAATCGAATGTAAATATATGCATGTAAAAGAATATAAATCAACTGAATAATTAAACGAAAATAATATACTAGCAAAAATAATTTTATTAAAATGTAATAATATAAAATAATATGCGTTACATCAGATTACACTTATTAGATTTCATTTTCTGATCTCAGCAGAAAATAAAATATGATGTAATAAAGAAAGATACAAATGATAAATAAGCTTTAATAGAAATATGGAAATTATTTTCTATTTGTTTCTTGAATTATCCTAAATTATCCTTTGAAAGTTGAAATAAATTTATATTTACATTTTCAAAATAAAAAATATTCATATATTCCTATGTCAAACATATTTATATTCGAAGCTTTGTATTACCTTAAAGTTTTAAGCTTTTGTAGGATAATAAAATCTTATTTTGGTTTCTCATGTTCATAAAAACAAAATATAACGTCGTTACTGACTCGTATAATCCTATCGCGAATCCCGTTTAACATAATAAACGTACAATATTCGAAAATTCGACGCTGGGTACAAGCTACGCTAACGGCTATCTGGCTAGCTGATATTAAAAACCGGTGCGGGCGATAAAGAGTCAGACCAGGCTGCAACAGCTTTTTATTTCGACTATGTCGATTTCATGAATTACGTCGCGACGTGCGCACGCAATTCCCATAAACGCAATTGGCGGCGGTCCGTCGCTCGTTAAGCGCGAAAAAAATGTACTACACCTCGTTAAACGTCATCAGTCGTTAATGGACACCCGTTTCGCTAGTCTCGTTATACAGGCCGTCCATATTGCTGTGTACATGCAGCGTAAACGAATCGTCTTTAAAGAGCCGCGTTACGATCGAAACAGCCTTGGCCGTAGACGCGTGCGAATGACTCGATTTTTGA
Source organism: Mycetomoellerius zeteki (assembly GCF_001594055.1). NCBI lineage: Eukaryota > Metazoa > Arthropoda > Insecta > Hymenoptera > Formicidae > Mycetomoellerius > Mycetomoellerius zeteki. The sequence continues at coordinate 485,771 of NW_017257990.1, forward strand.
TCATGCACGCGCGACGAACGTGCGGAGAATCGTTAATTAGGAACATTATGAAGTTGGTAAAAACTAAGACGACCGATTTCTTTTTGCGTCATACCTGCAAAAGATAGTCGTTTCGTTGATAGAAAAGTAATATATTTAAAAATTAATAATTTTTTAGTAAAGCATTTTTTAAATTCTAAATTAGAATAATGTTTTGATTAGAGAATAGTATGCATAACTTTATCTTCTTTCCGGTTATACTTTCAATTATACATGGAAAAAACGGTTTTGAAGTATCTAAAACTTTAGTGTATATATATATATATATATATATCTGAAAATAATTTTGTTAGACCATTAACATTAAAAGTAACAATGTTTCTTACTCATCTAATCAGGATAACCAAATAAATTACTATGAAAATAGAAGCCAATATCTGTCCAGTATATTTTTAATTAAAATAATTATACAGAAGTTAAAATAATTATACAGAACACTCAAGTTAGAGTTGCTAAAATGTCAAAAATTTTTGCATTTTTAATTGCTTATTCCCAGATAGCACACGACATTAATAGAATGTATATGAACGTTCTAAGAATATTTGTACATTCTTAAAATGTTCTATGAACGTCTTTAGAATTTTGGTGCTGTATGGGTTATGCTTGAGCGAACTACATGTTGTGAACCCAATAAAATTATTTTCAGATCTAGCTAAATTTTTAGATACTTCAGTAAAATTATTCTTTCCGTGTATGTATTTAATTATTCAGTGTATGTATTTAATTATTCAGTGTATGTATTTAATTATATGTTATATTCTTTAAAACTATGTGTCATGAACTTTTACAGTGTTGCTTATTTTGTTTGAGCGTCCTACACAATTATTTTGATAGTCTAATAAAACTATTTTTAAATCTGTATCTAACTAAATTTTTAGATACTTCAACAAAATTGTTCTTTCCATATTTAATTATATTATTTAAAACCGCGTCATGAATTTTCAAATAATGCTAATTCTTTATTTATCTGACTTTTGTATTAACGGAGCGATATTGTGTTATACATATTCAATTTCGTCTACAATTTTACAAAATTAATAGATTTTTCAAAATTCATTATTTATGCTATTTTCAAATTAGTCAAATGCAAATTGTTTATAAAGATATTATATAAATTGCTAAATTGCTGCTTTGATGAGGAAATATCGTTCAAATTCACAACAAATTTTTCCTGTGGTCCACGTATTTTTCTTCGATTATAAAACTGTCCATCATCCTTTCTGAAAAAGAACAAATTGTCGATATATTAATCGATTAAACAGTACCATATTCGTTCGCTAAAACTATCGAATCATTCAACAACGAGCGGAGCGAATTGCAACGACAGGAAGCAATTGAGTCTGCGATTGTGTAACGAAAGAAGATTATAATTGCATACAATTAAGTACCGCAAGCATGCAAGATAATGTCAGAACGGCTTTAATTAATTCCGGTCGCATAAGACGTCCGATAGTATGCAAGAAATCGCGACGAGATACAGTCCTTGTTCCGTTAATCATTTTGTTGCTGTATTTGCAATTCTTACTTTGCTGAAATAAGTTTGACAATTGCAGAATGCAAATATTACGTTTATAATACTTTTAAGTTAATATCATCATAAATAATATTTTACGATATGAATATAGTAGAGCCTTAATACACTTATATAATACGAAAATATAAATTGCATTAATATATAATAAAATAAATAAACATTAAATTATATGCACAATTTATGGCGAATGTTTAAAAATGTAGGTATGTATCTCAAAACATTACCAAAAGTACAATAATTTCATAGACTATTTTATTATTAATTGTGTGAGTATCTGTGTAAAATTTGAGCGAAATTCTCTTATCGTTTAAAAGTTATTTAATTTTTTGTCAATCTTGAATCTTATGTAAAATTGCGTTTTCATCAAATTCAGTTATTTGCAAATTTGATAAAATTGTAGCATGATGAATTTTATATACAGGGTGTTTCCAAATTAAATCGCAAAACTTCGGGAGCGTGTAGAGGAGTAAAAAACTAAGAAAAAAAGTCCTATAGACATATGCTCGTTTTTGCTCCGTTTCAGAGAAATCGAAAAAAAATGTTTTTTTTACCTGCAAGATTAAATGGGGACCGTTTTCTAAATTTCTTGGAGAATGAATTTTCTGACTATTTAGAAAACATCCCATTACAACAACGTACTGAAATGTGGTTTCAATTAGATGGATGCCCTGCTCATTACAGCAGAGTCGCTAGAACCTGGTTAGATAGAAAATTCCCACAACGATGGATTGGACGTGGAGGAGCAGTACATTGGGCAACTCGTTCGCCCGACTTAACGCCATTAGATTTCTATGCATGGGGTACTCTGAAGCAAGAAGTTTATTCTTCGCCTATTCAATCAGAGCAACATTTGAGAAATCGTATCGTAGCTGCAGCGAACAGAATATCGCAAGAACAGTGCCTGGCTGCTACAAGAGCCGTGTTTGACAGATGCAATGCTTGTATTGCTGCAAGAGGTGCACATTTCGAACAAAATCTTCATTAAAAAGTTTATAAATAAAATAATTAAAATAATAAATTAAATATATTTTTTTCTTTTTTCGTGATTTCCTGCGAAACAAAGCAAAAAGGAGCATATGTCTATAGGACTTTTTTTCTTAGTTTTTTACTCCTCTACACGCTCCCGAAGTTTTGCCATTTAATTTGGAAACACCCTGTA